>NC_134486.1:82101890-82119390 GCF_040206685.1 Ascaphus truei
TGCAAAATCAGAAGATATTTTTTATTTCATGATCAGCAATAAATTTCCATAGTCAACAACATTTGTCTACATTGAAATACATCCAGCTTACATGTTTTGCAAAAAATAACAAAAACATTGCATTATTGTAACCATTATAGCCATAATTTAATCAGCAATCATCTGAAACTTCTAATTATGCACAGGCAAACAATGTATTCCTGGATTTGTCATTTTGGCCAAAACAAACAATAAAAAAACACACGTAAAACCACACTCTATGTACCCTTAAATACTGTGTATATACATACATACATTTTAGCCTATTAAAATACTATTGCATCTCAAACATTACATTTAAACACCAAGACAATCTCTTGGAACCAGAAGTGACTAAAGAAGAGTCTACCCATTGGTAGCCTTTAGCTCTTAGTATACAATACAACTGGTGTGGGCAACTCCAGTGTTCAAGGGCCACAAACAGGTTTTAAGGATATCCCTCTTGGTGGCCCTTGAGGACTGGAGTTGCCCACTCCTGCAATACCGCCTACCTCACTGGTATAGTATTTAAGCAGTTATACAGTGAGCCAGTAAAGTATAATGTCTCAGTTCATAAATCAAGGAGTTAGTCACAATGGAAATAGAGCTGGGATTTTAACTTATAGGTATATGCAAAATACTGTATAATCAGCATGAAAAAATATATACATGGCACTTTCAATGCAATACTGTTAATGCTGCTTTTATGTTTGATGACCGGTTATTTGATTTAAACACCTAATACTCCTGAGCAATAAGGTTGAACTTGCAGTACAGGATTGACAAATAAGAATTCGTCAAATGTAATTGCATCAAATGTTTCCTACACCACAGCATTTTGGAAAATGTATAGGGAAGCATGGAAAACATGAATCTACTTAATGACACATTGGCCCATGTTCACTAAGCAGTGCTGAGCTGCTTAATCTGAAGAGAATAGACCTCATCGTACCTTACAGTTTAGTACAGTTTAGTAAATATAGCAGGTTTAGCACTGTTTGCTAAATGTGGCTTGTTGCGCCCCAATACAACAGGAGCCCGTATTGCTCTTCTATATAATCACACCTTGATTGCCATTACTTCCTGGTAAAACATTTTTATAAATAAATCTTGGAGCTTTAGCCTCAAAACTGAAGAACCCATAGATACTCTCACAGTGTTTACATCACTCATTAAACCGTTTGTTTCTTATCCATTAGCCACTTGAAACTTACAGAACAGAAATATGTATGTAGCTCCGTGAAGTGATGTGTTAAATTATTTAGATTACATAATATTGAGCAGTGGCATATGGCATTTAGCCATGCAAGGGAAAGAAACACAAGTTATTCTAGATGAGTTGGATGATAAAATCCATAGCCACACCATTATACATAATGTTTATACTATAGGCAGAGTGTAAGTAGGAGGTTTCCTTTTCCTTATTCCATTACTGCCATCAGGAAGAATGATCTACAGTGGGAGCCATGGGAGCTTAGATGTAGGCAGAAGCACTGTGTATTAATGGACATCAATGTCACACCATAAGGTGTAAACAAATGTATACTTTATATTCTGAGATCATTATGGGAATAAGTCACGTATGCTACATATTTGTACTCAACCTTATGGTAGAAAAACAAAATCTGTCATCATATTCCTCCACCGATTTCAATCTCCCAAATGGCACAGAATGCTGGAACAAGTTGGAAGGGAACAGATTTTATGTATTTAATTGCTAAATATGGTCACTGTAAGGATGTATCAGTTTGTATAGGGATATAATTGAATTTAATATTCTCAGTGCTCCATCAAATTGCATGAAGTACCTCTTAGAAGTAATTGTAACTAAGACACTATTTAATGCAATTCCTTTGAAAACAGAACAAATAATAGTGATGAAAAACATGAAAGTGTATGATAAACTAAAGAAAAAATGCACTACAGCTCTCAAACATATTTACCAGAGAGCAATAAATAATAAGTGGTAAGTAACTGACCACACAGCATGAACCCTAAACAAGAGGATACCAAGAGGATACCAACACCCCCCTCCACACCCCATTTATTTATTTTTAAAGTTTTGTTTGTGATGTGGGTTGGGGGTGACGGATATGTGCACTCTGCGGCCTGCACAACTGAGACATGTGAATGTCCTCGGAACTGTTGTGGATACTTTGTTACTTTTCTAGTTACTATAACATAGTATCTCATATGTAACCATGGCCAGCTTCACAGTGCCAGGCCAGACACTCTGGTTTTGTATATAAATTAAATATCTAAATCACATTTTGGGTAACATTATGGTCCATATTTACAAAGCAGTGATATACCACAAGGCAACTCCTGCACCAGAAAGCACCTCACAGCCCATTCTTCCTAATGACATTCTTAACGTCAATCTGACACCACTAAATATTTGACTTATATATATATAAAAAAAAAAAAACTATGGACTCAAACAACTTATGGTGAGTAAAAAAAATGAAATTTCCACTGTATGGGCGGCTGCAGTGAAAGTGCTTATATGCTGGGATTCTTAGGGAAGGCAGGTTCATGGTACAGTGAGAGCACTGAGGGGATTAGCTAGGGGGTGACATGCAGTTGAGGATACCAACACCCCCCTCCACACCCCACTCCCTTTACTTTGTGTTGCTAGTAGATATGCTCATGACAGGGTGGCAGGACCTGTTGCTGTAAATTGGTTAACTCTTCCTGGAAAGCGAGAGTTGACATTCAGAAGGAATGTTTCTGGTTTAATATATATACTTAAAGTGCTATGATATTTTACCAAAGCTGTGCTGCGACCTTACCGCCATTTTGGGAGTGCTTTTGTATTTATTTATTTTTAAAGTTTTGTTTGTGATGTGGGTTGGGGGTGACGGATATGTGCACTCTGCGGCCTGCACAACTGAGACATGTGAATGTCCTCGGAACTGTTGTGGATACTTTGTTACTTTTCTAGTTACTATAACATGGTATCTCATATGTAACCATGGCCAGCTTCACAGTGCCAGGCCAGACACCACCCTAAGGCTACGGCCCCAGTGTCGGCTGCTGCACGCGCACCTGGCGGCGCGTGCAGCTGTGTAAACTGCGATCTCTGGTCTGTGGTGAGCTGCAGGAGATTGCGACAGGAGGGGGGAGGGGCATGGCAGGGGTGTTGCAGGGGCGTAGCCATGACCTCACGCTGAAAAAATGTAACTGCGGTGCTCCCTCAAACCGAATGAATCAAGTAAATCTAAAGGAACTCAGAAATAAACCAAAAAAAGTTTATACTGACCCTTAGTATGCTGCTGCTGCTCAATCAGAGAGGATCTTCCCTTAATCCTTATCAGGCGTGTAGAGAAAAGTGGAGATGAGCGCATGCGAAAAAGAAGAACATAAACACCATTTAGAAGTACAATATTTCAAAATGTAATGTTTTACAGAGAAATAATCCCAATATTTAGAGTGAAGGGGGATGAAAATATAAATAATCACAAAGTACTCACACGGGCATGTGTGAGACTAGCACACAAATGTTTTTCTTTGGACACCCCAAAGTGTCTCCTTTCGTCAGTGGATGCCTGGACCCCCAGTCAGATTTGGACGCCCAGCGAGCCCATAGAAGGATGGCAGCCACGAACAGGATATTGTAAAAACATATAATTTATTGATATAAGTGAAGTATGCAGTAACTCACATTCAAGGGATCGTATCGCCGGTTTAGGTAGCCCCACGGAGTCTACCGGTAACAGTAACTCCCTCCTTCCGCGTCTGGATGATAGGGCTGTAACCCGGATCTTTGCAGAGGATACGGTGGCCAATGATAGTCAAAAGAGCTCCACGTCCCACCTGGAAAATTGTGTTTTGCAAAACTACTTTGCTTCCTGAGGAACCTGAGGAAGCAAAGTAGTTTTGCGAAACGCGTTGTTCCAGGTGGGACGTGGAGCTCTTTTGACTATCATAGGCCACCTATCCTCTGCGATGGTTCCGGGTTACAGCCCTATCATCCGGACGCAGAAGGAGGGAGTTACTGTTACCGGTAGACTCCGTGGGGCTACCTAAACCGGCGATACGATTCCTTGAATGTGAGTTATTGCACCTATATCAATAAATTATATGTTTTTACAATATCCTGTTCATAGCTGCCACCCTTCTATGGGCTCGCTGAGAGAGACTCTGGGCGTCCGCATCTGACTGAGGGTCCAGGCATTCACTGACGAAAGGAGACACTTTGGGGTGTCCAAAGAAAAACATTTGTGTGTTAGTCTCACACATGCCCGTGTGAGTACTTTGTGATTATTTATATTTTCATCCCCTTCACTCTAAATATTGTGATTATTTCTCTGTAAAACATTACATTTTGAAATGTTGTACTTCTAAATCATGACCTCATGCGGCTGGTTCTCCCTCATTGGCTGAACCGCCGGGGGGGGACGACACGATGTAGCCAGCCTTCCGTCACAAGTTGTAAAGACAATTTTCTTGTCTTTGCAAAAACTCGTCGTAGAGCGCGGCTGCCAATGTGCGCCAAGGTACAATGTTTCTGCAGCTCACGCCATAGCGCACACTGCAGTTGGGGACCTAGACTAGCACTGCTGAGACCCACAGGTGTCTGTGAGAAGGATTTCACTTCTTTGACCCCCAGGCTTTGCATTAAAAGCTGTGTAATACGGCAGGCATATGCTTGAAGGGATCTAGGTAAAAGTGGCTAAGAAGCAAAAAGTGAAGCACTATGAGTGCTCATTTGCATGTGAATACCCAGAGTCTCAGGCTGCAGTTGAGAGCTGTGTGATTATGCAAAACACTGTGCTAACATAGTCAACTTGATGCTACAGGGAGAATAAGAAAACGTTTATCTGACATAATATTCTTATTTGTCAAATTCAAATATTAGCATTATGTAACATGACATATGTTTGAATAGAAGCGCCTGACTTGAAATGTGAACTGTACTTGGACCAGAACAGTGAATTAGGCCCCAAGTTACAACCATATAATATTCAATGTGCTGCTCTTCGTCAATGGAATATGAATGTATATGGTAGAAAAAGGTGCACACCACACAACAGGAGCATGAATTAAAATTACAGAGATGGAGGGAAAAGTTGATGGACAGCAAACAGCAATTCAGCTACCCAGCTAAGTATTCATGCAAGCTCTGTATTGGCAAGAAAAGTGAGTGTTTTCTGTCACTATTTCTTCACAGCTTGACTGGTCAGAAACCCACCACTATGCACGGTTACGCCAGCCAATCATGCAGCAACTTAGGTTGTTTGAAAAAGATATTCATTTCAGTATAGACGAATTAGCCTAGTGGGACTAGATATTTGGTTAGAAATCAGTGTTCACTTGCTATGTACAGGCATACCCCGCTTTAAGTACACTCACTTTAAGTACACTCGCGAGTAAGTACATATTGCCCAATAGGCAAATGCCAGCTCGCGCATGCGCCTGTCAGCACTTCCTGAACAGCAATACCAGCTCCCTACCTGTACCGAAGCTGTGCGCAAGCGGGGAGACTATAGAGCCTGTTACACATACGTTATTTACATCAGTTATGCACGTATAGGACGATTGCAGTACAGTACATGCATCGATAAGTGGGAAAAGGCAGTGCTTCACTTTAAGTACATTTTCGCTTTACATACATGCTCCGGTCCCATTGCGTACGTTAATGCAGGGTATGCCTGTATAAGGGCCCTAAGCTTGACATATGCCTTTCATATTTGTAATTGAAGGCGTCATTACCACTGTTGCAGCAAAAGAATAATTAAAGTACTAATTTTTGCCAAGCTTACATACTTTAGCAACTTGGATAATAGAATAAGTATGTTTTAGAATGGTCTGCAGTGGATACATATTTTGAGGATGAAGAGAACCATTGTACGAGTGAGATTTGAGAAATGAAACACTCATAAAATAGTAAAACAACATCCCTGTCTTTGCATTTTGCCTCTATCATAGCACATATAAACCTTACTACAATGCATTTTAAACACATTCAAAGTGTTTGGTTTTGTTCTTTTTATTACAAGAACATGCTTAACTCTCTGCTCGAGGAGGATCCTGTTCCAAATGTTAGTCTGTAAAAAGTTACACTATGCTTATAATTGACACCATCTTTTTAACAGTAGTTAGGTAAACATACCAAAATCCTTCTGGGAGTAATTATTAGTATTTTAGTATTTGCTGCAAGTATCTATATTAGTCAAGGTAAACACAGCTCAGATCTGTAAATGATGCAAAGGTGAGAAAAATGACAGGAAAGGCAAGAATTGACATACACTAGCATCAGATGTGCCTTAAATTATCTCTCTCCAAACTCTATTACTGCTCCATGAAATCCCTTCCATATTTCAAAGGCAACTCTCAATAAACCAACAGATACTGAAAAAAGCTACCTTGATACACTGAATCTGTCTATACTATTCTAATTGATCTATTGTATTTTTAATAATGGACAGAATATTGCAGCTTATTACATGGCCTCCTAAATCATATCGTTTATGCATTATCACCTCCATGGCTGGATTCTGATAACTGCTACACATTTTCCCCATACATTTAATACACATCCATCAATACGTTATTCTTTTTAAAATAAGTATTAAAATGTATGAAGAACAGAGTACAAATTAGAAAATGTAGGCAAGTACCATTACTTTTGCATTTCCTGTGTAAGATACACTCAACAAACATGATATATTATTACCTTGCCTGCTATACTCAAACAGTATATATGTACTCCCACAAAGCTTATTTCAAAACATATAATATGACTGCATCTATGTATGTTTATTCAACCTATGATCAGGACAACATCAGTTCAACAACCCAGCAACTCCTTGCAAACCAAGGAGCACAATGCGATGACTACATGTACGTATTATGACGGCTTGACTTATACATTCGGTTGAATAAGGTTATTCATATGATATGAACCAGAGAATTAGTCTGTATAATTATCACAAATCGTGGCTGAGTTGGTGCTTATACATAGACAGTGATACTAAAGAGCTTAGTTGTTCTCACATAATATATTTTTTTTATCTGCACACAATGATTTTACCTGAGGGCTACACAAATATTGAATGCATTTATAAACATATTTTAGAACTGCTGAGGATTTAGATATCAATTCAAATGCCTCCTCAACATTGCACTGCACAGAGAGAAACTCAAAACCCAACAGCAATGTTTCCACAGATGCTACTGTACATTTTCATGTATCCTCATTTAATTGCTATTTTATCCTCTCCCTCTCAACGCTATGTGTGAATGTCCATGTGAGAAGGCTAAAAAGGCAATGTGTGGTATTTGATGATCCCTTGCTGCTTCCCTCTCAGTGCTTTCACCACTAAATATGGCTTACAATACAGATACAAGTTACGCTCAAGTATACAAGCGAATGAAAATATCGCCAATCTATTTCTATGCCATTATGAGATTGACATCCCTGTTTCCCATAGAAATGCAGGCCTATTACAAACCAGCTTGCATTTTTATTTGGGTTAAAATGCAAGTGAGTGGATCAGAATGTCATGATCACGGAGTTAAATTGGCAAGACGATAATAATGTTCGAGATGTCTGTTTTGAAGGTGTCCCGTTTATTTTGGTGCAATAGACTTTTGTACTGGGGAGTGAACTTCCACTACAACATAAGTAGAAAGCAAAAACCCCACATCGACATTCAGGAATTAGGTCATGCTTAAGGAATCTCTGTTCCATAGACACCATGGTGGGGAATTTCACAGAGTTTGGCTCCAGGTTTGTAACTATTTCTTTTTTTCTTTTTTAAGTAGGCCTACAAGAGTATTGTTTTGATTTATCAGATGGCTACTCTCCCCCCACCCCCACCCCCTGTAAATAACTTAATTAATCTTTTAAGTTTCATGTTATACAACAGTACATTTCATTTGCAAGCAACATTTATAAGCAGAACAACATTTTTACTTATAATATGAAGGCAAAATACATTTCTATCAACAAAATTCATAATTTTCACAGGTTTCCTTCCTACTGCTTTAAGTCGTGTAACACAAACAACTTGAGATGTGCACATGTTCACGTTACCCAGAATGTCACCAATTTTGCAGAATGTGGTCAATTTTACCATAATTTGGCAAAATCGCAGTAAATGGCAGTATATAACAGGCAAAGTGATTGGGCACATTGACTTTTAATGTTTGGCAAAAAAATTAATAATTGTGCCATGTTTCGTGAAAAAAAAAGTCACATTTCGCCTGGTTTGTGAACTAGTGAAAATGTTGCACATCTCTTCAAACAACACAAACTTTTACACAGATTTTAACCCAGTCAACATATTGGGGCATAAATTACAATCCCTGTAGACAATTTAGCCAAGAAATTCAAGTTATCTATTAATACTGTTTTCCTTTTTCAGAATGTCATGAGAGAATATGTTAGTTACAATCTATGTATTAATGTAACTGGAAATGTTCCTAATAAAGCCGTGATCTGCGTACACAGTATGTATCAACAATACCTGACTGGCGTCTTTTAAGGAAGTTCTTTGAGTGGCAAGATATAAGACAGAGTTTGCCGAGACTCCCCCAGTCAACATTCTGGGCATATTTTGGAATTTGTTGCATGCCATTTTCAGCATATGTTTTCATTATGTCTTTCTGTAGGAAGACTAGATTTACCTTTACAATTTCACTATTGCTCCATTTAGTTGAATTTTTTTTTTTTAAAGACGTTGTACTGCTATATATCTTGTTAATGCTTCATTGGAAAATACATAAATAAGGTTTTATATCCTGCCTGAGATATCACAATGTACTTTTTCTAAGTCCAAAAACAACGTAGAAAACAGTGAAGGGACAGTAAAGTTCAGTTACATAGATACAATTATAGTTAAGTCGTGTACAATATTAAGAGTAAAATGAAAGCTATTTGGAAATATTTAGGTGTGTGGCAGAAATTACTGAGACCTATTATCAGATTTCTATCTCTCCACAGTTTCCTTAACACTTCTGTCAAATAATGTTGAATTATAGTCAATTTTACGGGAAGTCTCATTGCATGTTCATTTTTTGATCGTTTCCCTGCTAGCCCCTATAGGAATTTGGCCGTTTGCCGATTTTTCCAGAAATGTTTCTGTCTTTAGACTTGGCATGTGTTTGATAATTAAATGATCATTTGCTCAAACTTTATGAATAATCGCATTTGTTTAACATGTTTCCTTTCACATGAAAATGTATATCCATAATAATACATGTAGTCTAAAGCTTGTAAATTTAAATTATTTGGAAACGGGTATTTACATTACATAACACCATTTTAATTCAAATGAAATTTCTATTTAACACCTTTAATAAACAGAATTGTTTGATGTTATAATCTGTGTGTGTTTGTGTATAATGAGTTCTGAGAAAAAAAGGTACATTCAATGGTTAAACATGTTCTTCCTATTCAGTGCATTTGAATGGCAGCATAAACTAGCATGGAGAAATGCGTGCTGATTTCTGTATGAAACTGTTGTTTACCATTTCCCAACTTCTATCCCCTGCATTTTCACTCATAAATTCAATGAGATTGTTCACATTTTTAAGTTTTCAACCTTGGGTTAATAGATAATGCCTTTGACAATATCACTGCAACAGTGAACAGTTCCTTGTCATTCCGTACCATTTCTTTATTCATCAGTGAAAAAGAAATGCTTAAAATCACTTAGAAAATTGCATGGAAGTAGTTACTGTATTGTAACAACATTACCATAATCTATTTGTGCAAAGAAAATCCACTCAATAAATGAATGGCAGACAGGTAATGCCACATTTTCCATTACTGTTAAATCTCCTAGCAAATTAGTTACGACCAATTCAATCTTCATTTATTAACAAAAGGATAATATTGTATCCTAATTCAAATATTTTATTTCAAGCCGACTTTGTGATATTTATAGATTAAAAGAGATGTTCCTCTTTAAAATTCCAGTTTAACTAGACATAACCTCTTTTTATTTCACATATTTTATTACTGAACTTCAGCAATTTATAGCCCATATAAACTGGCGAAATAATCATAATAATAATAACAGGCAGCAAGACTGTATCATTTAATCCGTAAAAATACCTTACATTTAAAATCCCTTTATAACATTATAAATGAATGACAGTCGATCTAAAATAAAAATGGGTAATACTGTTTTCTATGCGATAACAAAGGATTAACCCTGTTACCGTACATAAAAAAAGACAACAGTAGAAATAAAGTTTACTGCAGCTACTACAGCAGTAACAAAGATGATTTAGTTAACAGAAAAAAGAAATCGCTATAAGAATCACTGACAGCGTTAGATTGTATTTGGTAACCACATTACCATTAGCTCCTCTATAACAAACACAGAAGTTCTCCATCTCAAAAATATTGCTTTCATCAACATCAATTGTCTACTTGTTTTCCATATGAAATGTTGTAGGTTTTATATTTCTTTGACAACAAATGAAATATTTAGCTTATGTTGTTCACCTTGGAAATGTGATGTGTTTTGTGGGAAAGCATACTGTCTACTAACCCCTCTGCAGCTAGAGAACATGGGAATCTGATCTCAGCTGACATGTGAGGGGGGAAAGTTTACATTTGTTTCACGTATGCTTCGTGTAATGTGGGCATCTAACTGAATGACCAAGTTGGTGTGCACTTCAAACGTTACATTGGAAAAACAGCAACAGGTTTTACCAAATACAATCTGTTGATACTGATTCAGACAACAAAACATTCTCCTTCAGTAGGATAGCACCATCGTGATGGTATAGGTATGAATGCCTTCCCTGCCAGAAAGGCCCACAAGGCATTATTCATGAAGCCAGGATCAGACATTAAATAAAAAAATAAAACAGAATTGAAAATACATGTAACACATTCGCTGTAAATCCTGCACCTACTTGTTACCAGTAAACTGAGTTATATTTACTCGTTTAGCTGTTGTTGTTGTTTTTTTGTTGAGGAAGGAGATCACAGAAACTATACAAAGTGCTCAGTATACAAATAAGATCTTGGAAACAAAAAGACACACTCTGAGAACTACAGCAAAAGTATTATATTTAGGTTAGTTCCAAATAAATTCTCTGTTGGTGTATTCGGAAATACTGCCCAACCCTGGCCACTCTGGAAGAAGTGCCTAAGTGCTCTGGCTATGGAACAGCCATTGGGGTCTGGGTGACTTCAAGGCAGGAACAGAGAACTACGCACATGTACCATCAAGCAGAAGCAGCAAAACGGACAAATTAGGAGGTGCCTAGGGTAACAGAGCCCAAGACAATGGCACAATAAGGCGGTGCCTATCTATAGTAGCTCCTCCGGCAGTAAGCAGAGGTGGAGTTGTGTTGTAAGGTCAGCTTCTGGACAGGAAACACTTGCATTGGCTCAAACAACAAAACATAGAACAGACTGCAATGCTCAATTCCAATAAAAGCCCGCTTCACCGAACCATGCTTATGGAAGAAACGGGTTAAACAGGCAACTAGTAACTCCGGTCACATAACACCTGAAGGGAATCTGCGTTTGTCAGCAAGTAGACAACAGAACGGTTGGAACTGGCTTGGCCACATTCACAGGAAAATGCAAAGTTTCATTTTTCTTTTCTTTAGTCTACAGCACACTTTTCAGGATTGGGGGCTTGATTCCTTGGTGTTCTGTTGCCCTTAAAAGGGTTCTGATTTCTACATCGAAACAGAATTGGGAGGAACCTTTCAGGAATAAATCCATTATTAAGCATTCAATTTTTTCTCATATCAGTGAGGTTAACCTCTTCATCTTTGCATCTCTGTGCAGCAATTTGGTAATAGACTATACCCAGGTGGCATCTAAAATGGGATTGTCCAATGGTGATATAATCAATGAAGTGCCTTCATAAAGCCATAACCCACATCATATAAAAAACTTGAGTGTCTTGGGTTTATTGCCAGTGGTAATTTGAAGTATCCATTCCAGTACTATAGTGGTTAAGTCAGACAGTCATATTGAAATTGAAACTGCACTACTAAAACTAGAGTAAGAGCAGACATTGCTTTAAATGATAACAGTGCACTTATGAGCTATAGATGTAGAAGACTATTTAGCTGTGCTCTTAACTCAAAAGTTCCACTCTTTATTTTTTTTTCCACTAGCAAACCCAGAGACTAAGAAAGTAGATACCTACCAGGTATTCATTATATGCTATGTTGACATGCTATAGGAATGAGATGTAACAGTGAGAGATACACTTCCAATAAAATTATAATGATGCTTTTTGGTCCATTAGTTTTGCCTTGGATATCTAAAAAGTATATTTTTTGAAGTCCAAAATAAATTTTGGCCACTTTTACAAATAACCTTGCCAATATTTCCAAAGAAGTTTTATTGCTAATTGATATCTAAAATATCATTTTTTCCCTTGTGTAGCTCACTACTCAACAAAATAATGATTTCTTGGTGAAATGGGGTATAAATCTTCATTTTGGAGGCAATTAAAGTGTTGATTTCATTCATGCCCCTGAGCTATTCTTGTAATTTGCTCAAATAGCTTTATGTACCCTGCACTCCAGAGCTTTTAGAAACCCATTTTCTAGTTAGACTTGTCGGATTGCAATTTTTGTTGAACAGCAACGGTCTGTGTTTCCCTTAGTTTCTTGGTTATAAAGCTGTATATTTAAATGCGAACCGGACAGGGCCTGTTCACTTTACAGACCACATGCCGAGATACATATACTGTATGTAATGAAAGATGGGGAAGCAGACTTACAATATCTGAGCAATGATGATAGAAAATGAATGCCAGGTATCGATAAAATATTTTAGCATGACTCATTTACGAAATTACTAATTAAAAAGGAGAACGGCCAGCGTGTTCTTTGCACTGGAAGAAAACCTTGCATTAAAAAAAAAAATAACATATCCACCTCTCCCATAAATTGGGAGAAAACTGTTTTTCTATTCTAAAATGAATTGAGAAATATTTCCTTAGCCAGGACAAGAATCTCACTGGTGACACAGCAATCCCTTTTAATCTATGTATAATCTATATGCTTCATCTATACACAAATTCCGGTCATGCTACAAACCAACGAGCATATACAACTGGTGTCTGACACAGGCACTTAACACGTTCAGTGCCAAGGGGAGAATTGCGATGTGCTTAGGTTCGCCCTGGTGGTGAAAGGGCTAACAGGGCTAAGTGGAAAGCAGCTTGTTTGGCAGCGCCTTGTGTAACCAGTAAGTAATCCCCAGGAGTAGCTCTGATTACACCCTAAAAACAAATCCACAAGCCAGTCATCAAAAGATTTATTTACCTGTTTTGCACCACTAGAAAAACTGTGCCACATGTATTAAAAAGGAAAATCCCCAATAAAAGTTAAACATAATAATAATAATATTCTTTGTGCTGCAACATCTCTGGTGAAAACTAAAGTTAAACTCCTAAATTAACTCAATTACTTGCCAGTCTTTAGAAAAGAACAACATAATAAGGGGGTATTTATTTAAGTCTCCAAGCTGCTAAGCATGTGCAAAAGCAAATCATTTCTTCACATACATTCTTATATTATTTATATATTTAACACACGTCATATATCATTTTAATTCAGTCAGAACAACACACCTTGCCTTACAAGCAACACACTTAATAAGCCCATATAATGTATTATGAGAGTTATTGGCAAATAAAAAGAATGTAAGCAAATTTGAACCCATTCCTTGCCAAGTGATATTATTATTAAACCCTCTCGTAAAACCCCATTACTCCACAAAGCGTCACCCCTTCCAACACCTACAAGCCAGGCACCCCAACAGCCACAGCCATTTCTGTAGCCACAATCGTCTTAGACTATTAACCCCTTCACGGCAATGCACTGCCAAAGCATGTCCCCCTATACTACTCACTGTAATGCAAAGCACAGTTCCTCCAACTATAATCCCCCCATTGCAAAACATTTCCCTTAAACTGTTAACCCCTTCAGTGTGACGCACGGCTCCTGTAATTGCTGAGTCCGGGGCTCCTACGACAGGCAGCCCTTCCCTATATTCTGTACTTCAATGCAGCATGGCTCCCACACAGTCACCACTTTCTGTACAGCTCCCTAAACTGTTCCCCTTGGCCCAACACACAAACAAACATACTGTAGATGTAGTTCTCCCTTTCACTGCAACACATGGTCCCTAATTAAACTCCTGACCTCGCTGCCCCCCCGCCCCCGACTCTTGCAAAGCTCCCCCCTTAATTCAACCCTGCCGCTGCCTCTCACGGGTGGGATCCGCCGCTCGCCCCCTTCCCACGAGGCGCAGAAAGCGGCCGCGAAAGCTCAGGGACTGCGCGGGGGTTCCGCAGCGCAACACGCGGGGGGGGGGGGGGACGGACGCGGCGGGGGGGGGGGGGGGGAATCCCCGCACAAATCAATGAAGAGAGTACCCCCAACCTTTCCCCTCACTCACTCTCACACTCACTCATACTCACTCTCACTCAGACACACACACCGTGCGTGGGGAGTCAGCGGGCACCGCGCTGTATATTAAATCCTATCACTGCTTGTGTGTGTTTTACACTGAAACAGGGGGAATAAACAGCGACTATGCCCAGATATTATCGCGTCGCTTTCTGGGGGGTTGGGGCCTGGTTTATTATTTGATTTTTTTTTCTTCTGGTTGCGTGTGTGTGTGTGTGTGTGTGTGTGTGTGTGTGTGTGTGTGTGTGTGTGTGTGTGTGTGTGTGTGTGTGTGTGTGTGTGTGTGTGTGTGTGTGTGTGTGTGTGTGTGTGTGTGTGTGTGTGTGTGTGTGTGTGTCAGTGTGTGTGTTTGTGTGTGTGTGTGAGAGTGTGGGGAGTGCAAGGAAATGGGCGCGCTTTCTGCAAGCAGCCTGTGCACAAAGCAATGTGCAGTGAGCTCTGAATGCGCTCGGCCAAGGGAAACTGACAAGACAGGCTAATGAACCGTACAGACAGCCAGAAAACAGCCCGGCATTTGCTTCATTTCAGCCCTTCTCCATATTTACCAGACCACCTATATACTACATGTAGAAAGTCCTCCGCCATTTCTTATTTATTTTAAAGAGGGAATCACTGCCCCCCACACCACCACCCCTCCCCCACACACACACACACAATCCCCCCACCCCTCCCCCCACTCCCACTTCAATAATTAACAATAAGCAAATATAATGTCTCATTTCTACGGGGAGGATTTCCAAATGGAATAATTACAGGAGAATTAAAGCAGGCAACATGAAAGCCACCCAAAAAAAGCAGGTCAGCTTGGCTGGCAGTGCTTTTTACAAGCTCATCTAGCCAGGTCGAATCCAAGAGCAAGGCTTAATGAAGCAATAATAGGCACATTATTCAAAAAATTTCATTTCGATGGAAATGTATCTAAAAGGAACTTAATCATATGCAAATAATAGAAAGAGCCCAGCAAACGATGTGCATACCAATTGGCAGTATGAAAAAAAGAGGGGGGGGGGGGGAATAAAAATGGATCCACTTACCTGATCTGTTAGGTTTGCTGATCTGGTCATGTCTTCGCTGTCTGACTTAGATCCACCGTCCCTGTCTTCTATCACCAGGTCGATGGGCATTTTCCCTTTCAAACAGCTAATATACCGATGGCAGAAATTGTCACACAATTCGTGTACCTGCATCGCGCACAGAAAAGTGGGGGGGGGGGGGGGTGAAACTATAATCAGGCGAGGATAAATAAAAATTGACATGTGCAATCAAGATCTTTTGGTGGCACAGGGACATCCCAAACAAGGGGAACACATTGCAATTATTCTCCTGAGACCCCCTCACACGCATCCGGAATAGGGAATAACTTTATTCTGGTGTAAAATAGAGAGATCCTGGAAAATTGACACTGACAAGATGATTCACAGGCTACAACATATACAACACCCGTGCTAAATTCATCTGCTCCCGGGGCTGTGACCATTACAGAGATGACCTGCATGGGTGACATTTCAAGCAAACTCTTTAATTTCATCTAGTTATGTCATCAGACACCCTTGCTGAAGGCAAGCAAGGGAGGGAGGGGGGGACTCGGTAAAGCAAAGCATGTATATGCTTTATATTCAAGGACACCTCTACTACCGATTTCCTACCATTATAATAAAAGCAGTGTGATGGCCAAGCTAAACTGGTCTATTTAGTTAAAATGAGGGTTGTGGATACATTCAAGTGCTTTAATATTTAAATCCAAACAGTAGTGGAATAAATAAAAAATTAAAAAAAAGTATCTGAGCCTGCATGCAACTTTTATGACTGGCATCAAACTGCAATCCTTTTTATAGCTCAAATGCAAAACAGCCTGTAAAATGACATTATCATCCTTCTTCTCCCTTCAGCATTCAAGAATAGTCCCAGAGAGAGGAGGAAAAAAAACTGGAAGATAAACCAGCTTTGCTTTGTCTCTGTAAAACCTTGCAGAACAATAACTGCCCTGGATTTCACCTTCAATCTATTTTATTTTTTATTTTTGATGCCTATAAAACAAAACTAAGCTAATAAAATATATACACATAACACACAAAAACCTTTGAATTGGAATGCCCCCTTCTCCCCCGCACCCCCCAAATATGAATACTAAGATGCATTCCGTAAAAGACACAGCAAAATGTGTATGTGCAGCCAAAAATGTATTAAAATGAACACAAGGCCGGGGCGTTTGTGATCTCGGTTTTAGTAGCTGAAATCGCAATTAAACTGCGAAGAGAAATGGACTCGAAGATTGATATTGACACTAATTACATAGGACCAGAAAGAAAGACATTTATGCAAATTCATCGCTAACCATAGCGTTGGCTACACTGAAACATATTGCTGAAACAAACAAAATTACCTTCTCTAACTCCAACAGATGAAACCTTAATACTTGTATGGCTTGGATCATCTGCAAAGATACAAACATCGTGATCAATTTCTCTTTTTCACATCTCTCCCCGAGTCAGAGCCAGTGGAAAGTCACACTTCCCTGCATAGTAATCAGGGCAAACTTACTTTGCTCTGCGCAACTTAAATATGTGGATTTGGCCTCATAGCATCAACATAATTGCAAAATGTCAAGTTCCCATCCCAAAGAAAATAATAATATACATATATAAACTAAGCACGTTGGATTATATAGAGTAATAATAGATACTGTAATTCTGGCCATCCATTTTATTTATTTATTTCTGTTTAAATCCCTAAATAGGGAGCTTTTGGTGCATTTTGCATTTTCAAACTGTTTGTCTACAACTCTGGGGGATGTGATGGCAGGGAGAAGACTAAAGGCTTTGACAACCCTAAATAAACCGAGAAGCTGATTACTGCAGACACTTACTGGGTGCAATAAAACATAAAAAGCGATCTCATTTACCAAGAGCTCTAGATATCTCCCCTGATCGCTGTGCCATTAACTGAAACCAAATTGTTACACACTGTATTACTTGTAATTAAGAGCTCCATGCAAAATATATAAGCAAATAAGTAAAAAAAACAAAGGGAGCAGAATAATACACAAATAAAAAACAATCTTGTCACCTCT
>NC_134486.1:82124390-82211890 GCF_040206685.1 Ascaphus truei
AGAAAAAATTACGCAACTCCAAAAAAAAAAAAAAAAAAAAAGATAAAAAAAAAAAAAAAAAAATAGAATAGAAAAAAGAAAAACGATGAAAAATCCCCCTTAAAGTTTCCAGTGTCGTGAGAATTTCAACCAAATCTTCAGCTTGATCGCGCTCATAGAAACAGCAGAATAATTCAGCATGGAACTCTCGGGCTTTCCAAGACGAGGCAGTAATCACAATCTTCCCAGTTTCCCCCCCAAATCAGTGTTAAAAGTGCCCCCCGGACCAAGCTACCAAAGTCTCATGGCTTGTTGCCACTTCAGCTGTCAATCATATGCGAGGTTGTCAAAGGTGGTGAATGAATGATGATCCCACTGTGCGCTTTGCACCGGTCAAAACCCTTTAAACATAAAAAATAAAAAAATAAAATAATAATAACAACAACAGTGTTCAGATGCAAAATGCAGAAAGATCAGGCTTCCCCTTCTTCCTTCAGTCAGTCCTGAGTCTGCAGCTCTCTTTTATTTCTCCCCCCCCCCCCCCCTCCCTCACTGCCTCTCTCTCTCTTTCACATGCAATGGAAATGAAGAGAGGGAGAGAGAGAGAGGAGAGAGAGAGAGAGCGAGAGAGAGAGTGCCTGTGTCCGCCGCCGTGCAGAAGCCCGGATCGCTGCTGCTGCTGCTGCTGCTGCTCGCTCCCAGCCCGGGTGCGCGTGCTGTAGAGTGTGTGTTGCACAGGCGGAGAGCTGCTGGGTTTGGACCAGAATGCTGGAACCCGGAAGCAGTGGTGGCCATAACAGGTCGCGTCTTACACAATGCAATGGGCTGCATCAACTAGCTCGCCTGGGAAGGGGGGGGGGGGGGGAGGAGGAGGAGGGAGGACATCCCAGACTGGAGGAAACAGCAGAGTCCAATAATATTACTTAAAACTAAGAAGAAGAAAAAAGAGCCACTATTTGCAGCTTGCACTGCAGTCCCCGGTGTGGCTGTGTGTTCTCTTGTGTGTGGCTGCAAGAAAGGTGCAGGGAGAGACAGGGGGAGTATATGGCACCAGCTTGCAATGGGGCTGTCACATGGCACTGCTTCTCTGCCATTCACCCCCTTATATTGTAACAGTTTGCAGAGCCGGGAGAAAGTTGGGAGGTTTCTGGATAGAAAGTGGTTATTCATCTGAACTTGTTACATTGACATCAGCTCAGCGAGGCTGTCACTTTGTGTCACTCACTTTTTCCTTGTGTTTCATTTATTGTGTTGTGTTGTGAGTCAAAAACCAATTTATATTCCAACATGCGTCTCCTTTCACTGCTACCTTTATTTATCACATTCTGCTTTGTTATCTCTGTGTGGCAACCCCGGTGAATATATATTTTGTTTTATGCATAAAGCCACATTCTTTCCCATCACTTTCCTTTCAGCATTCATAGAAAATCATGTCACTACGACACACAAATATACGTCTTTGCAAGTGATGGTGCATATTGCTACATTATTTTTTGTTATATAATTGCTAACCTGTGCGTAAGAAAAAAAATATGTGTGAAAAGCAAATACTTTATACTCCTTATGATGCGGAATAAAGTCAGAGCACTATACAGTCTTGCAGTAGAAAGATAAGATACAGAAAAAGAAAAACCCCTCCGCGTGGTGGAAAGTGAGCTAGCCCAAATCTCAGTAGGCAGAAGCTGAGAAGCTGTTGTCCAATCAGAAGCCTTCCTGGCAAAGCCAACCTTGCATTGGTTAGAGGGAAAATCAATTATCAAATAATCGATCATAGGGCGCTTCGATCTGCAGGGAGTGCCAGAACTGCACTGTGGGGAAAGCTGAGTTACTCTTACTCTGAAAACCTACCATCTGTAACCACAGCACAGGCTGAGGCTTCATGAACCAAACATAGACTTACACTAGCACCATAGAGCAAAGGGCCTAATATTATATGTATATATATATTATAAAATATTATTATATTATTATATTATATTATTGTTTTATATATATATATATATATATATATATATATATATATATATAAATAATTTATATATACATATATATATATATAGCAAATAAATAATTTATATATACATATATATATATATAGCAAATAAAAGCATTTCGTTAGCCATAAATTGTATAGTCTATTCATTTTTTATTATTAAGCTCAGCTAACACTGTACAGATAACTCTACATATCTCTCTCTCTCTCTCTCTCTCTCTCTCTCTCTCTCTCTCTCTCTCTCTCTCTCTCTCTCTCTCTCTCTCTCGATACATATATATTTATGTGTATATATATATATATGTGTGTAGATACATACATATATATATACACACGTTTTACTGTGCATTTGGAGTTAGTTGTCCTGTCTTATATATTTCATGATATTGTAACTTTTAAAGTTGCTGTTGTAGCTGTCAGATCTCTCCTTGTCACTACACGTACAAGGTTCACTTTGCACTACAGACCACACTGCGTCTGGGACATTTACGTTGCACTTCCGTTTAAAAACGAGGTAGTTCACAGGACAGGGGAGAAAAGGGCACACAGTTGTATTATAAGGTCCACGAGTAATTGTGTAGCCTCTAGGAATTCTTTTTGAAAAAAATAAAAATAAAATACATATGTTTAGATCTAAGTGTAATGTCACTATAATTGTGTGTGGGTATCTTCATTTAAATGATCAATTAGATGCATCCCAATTCTACTTTTTACCTAAGCCCAAAATGTGTTTGTGGAAGCATTCTGATTATTTGTATGATCCTAAATATTTTTCTTTGCATCACAAGGCAACCTGTTGTGTTCCTCGGTTCTTCGTAGTCCAAAACCTTACTAAATAGTCTGCTAACAATGGCATTCAAGCCTTATCTATTTGGTTATCCGAATTATCCTCCAGATAGATGCTTTCCATTTACAAAAGGAAATAGCTGTCATCGAGCTGTTTAGTGACTAGGTAGGGGGGGGGGGGTGAAACGTGTCAAATCAAACAATAAATATTCACTCATAGTGTTCAATAATCCTTAAAAGAGCTAATGTGAAGTTTCTCGTAAAATGAACCAAAAAAAGAGATGAATTACACGTGGACTGCTCAGCACAGGAAGGGTTTGGTGAAATAAAAGGCAGTAAGCCTAAGGTCAGGTCAGCAAAGCAAGAAGCTGCAACGTTACCGATGAGCCAACGTGTATTATGTTGTTGTCTAAGAGACTCCGACCTGAATAACAGCAAAGTGAATGCACTGGAGCTAGTACAGGTAAGGGCTCTTTTCTTTCTCATTAACTGCACTGTAGTTTGTATCAAAAGGTCCATATCTGCTTCCTTGATCTTAACATATCGACATTGTACAAAAGGCATATTAATTCCATCATACTTCCTCACCCAGGTTAAAAAATATACACATTTAATAAAATGCATGGTGCTTTATATTTTAAATATATAACTCTGAGTTCACATAGATACACACGTAGAAGTGCGTGTGTGTTTTTATGACTAGATATGTATATAATGTACTAAAATGCCATATTCTGCGTTTTTCATCATACATTTAGTTTCTTCTCCTGGGCCTGTCCTAAAAGTACTTTGGGGATAGCAGCTCCTTTGCAATGTAATGACAGTAGTACAAATTGTTTGCCCAAACCTAATTCTGGATAAGGATTTTACAATTAGCAAACAATTCAGACTTGGGGCTTGCTAGGAAAACTTGCACTCATGTATGTAATATACTGCTCATAAAAAGGCTAACCAGGCTGCAATTAATCATCTGTTAAGGGGAGAAAGTAAACAAACACATTCTAAACTATCCCACTCAACTTGTAATCAGGTTTATACACCCTGATCTTCCTGTGAAGTTTACCAAAGGGTATTCTTGTGTATGTATTATTGGAATATAGTGTGTGACTCTTTTTGATTCTCTTTAGCCCATATAATACAAATAGCACACATGTATATTTAAATCTTTAAATAATATCAGTTTCATTTTATTTTTATTTGTCACTTTTCAGATTATATCTTTGCCTAAAAACTGAACAAGTCAAATTAGTTTTTATTTTTTTACACTGCATTGCCCGGGCGCGTTTTGCTGCATATTCTTTGAGACCTCCTTTTAGATGTAAACAATACAAGTATTTTCAATATGTATATCATTGCTTTTCATACTTTGGGACAACATTAAGATGTTCAATGTGACATGATGTGAGCCTTGAACCGAGAAATCTGTAAATAGTACAAAATAGTAAAGTATAGGAAGTTTAAACATAGTCAAAGTCAACAGTATAATACCAAATCTTTGTTACCGAAACCGTGTTTAAATGACTTAATTGTATTATAAAGTGATATTAATATGCACACACTGAGAATAATTTATCCTAGGAAAGTTCATGAGAAAGTAAAATTAAAAATGGGATGGTATGTAAGAGGAAGAAAAAAAAAAGGACAGGAGAAAACAGAAGATATGTAAATGTAATAGAGATAATACTGGAATGCTACCGATAAGGATGGGAGCTGATAGGAGAGAAGGTACCCAAAAGGCAAAAGCCACGAACAGTGGAAAGAAAGATTGTAAAGAGATGAAGTTAGCTTTTAGAAACGCTGCAAATGGGCAACGGCAGGAAAAGGGAGACGGGCGAAGTGAAGGAGGTCGCTGCAGGGATTAGGAGAGAAGTGAATTAAGAGCCCTTATGTATGTAGTGCCGCGCTGGATTGAGTTGGGGGTTTGTTTACTGGATTCTGCTTCAGGAAACAAAGGACGCCTGGTCCGGTTCAGGAGTCAGCTGGAGGTCAGCCTGGGCTCTCCAACAGCCACAGACAAAATAGTTAAGTTACTGTATTCAGTAAACACTCGGAATGAATAATATAAAAGTTAAGGGAAACGTGGTTAGAAAAGGAAAGACTTGTAACAAGCGCCTTTCTGCTAACAGTAAACGAATCTATTTTTGCCTGGTAATACAACGTGTTCAACTTTTATATATGTATTATACTTACTTGCCAAAAAAAAAACCCATACACGGGCACATACACACACACACACACACACACACACACACACACACACACACACACACACACACACACACACACACACACACACACACACACACACACACACACACACACACACACACACACACACACACACACACACACACATATAAAAAACCGAATAGATGATACCGTTCTGTGGCTAACGAAATACTTTTATTTGTGCGAGCTTTCGAGATTCACTGATCTTTCTTCTGGCGGTGTTACAATGAATAAAGCAAGAGAGGTTTTTACTTAAAAACAGAATATCTTGTTGGAATGTGTCTGTGACTGAAGCCTATCCTCTATATATATATATATATATATATATATATATATATATATATATATATATATATATACACACATATATACATACATACATACATACATACATACACACACACACACACACAAAATAATATGTTATAAGGATACAAATAGGTTAATTAGATAAATTATTATTTATATATTTGCATAGCCATTCAAAACTAATATTGTAACTTCTTTGAAGAAGTAATCGTAGCCCACAATTGTTCACCCACGGTCCTTAAACATGTATATCTCGTGAGCTTTGAAAAGTGTTCAGAATTTGTTTTTTAAAAGTTACTATTTTGTGTAATTTAGCAACATATATCAATATAGTTAATAAGTAAACAGTGTTCCAGTCCCTATATGTATGTGACACCGTGCTTGTTGAAAACCCATGTATGGCAAAACTTTAATTAAGAAAGGTATAAAATATATATTACTTAGCCTCACATTGCTATAAATTCAATTTGCTGAACTGAGGAATGTGATTTGCTTTATGCAAATTATTTACACGCTTCATTGCTTTCTGAACATTAGTTCGATATTACATTTACACAATAATACTATAAAGACATATGCAAAGGGAGTTTTATGTTTGAAATTTAAAGAAACAAACGCAGGCTCAATGAAGTAAATGTAAAAGATTATTTTGCATTTTGACTTGATCTTTTCTGCCGTCTAGTGGATATTTAGAAAACTGCAGGGCTAAATATTCCTCGAAATATTCGTTGGGAAATTGTTATTTTATGTGTTAAGTGTGGAATAATAATGTACAATTACATAGTTATTATTACATTGAAAGCATACTTATTACAACAATGTCAGACAAACAATACAAAATAATATTAAAATGCAATCACAATAAAAATGTATATAATTTAGTTCATAAATGATCAGGACTGTAAAGCATGTAAAAATATAATGAAGATGTGTTTATGTTCCTAGTTAATAGTAAAACTTTGTGATTTTGCATATGTTTGTATGATTTAAAACAAATATCAGTAACCAATATTCATTCACTGCAAATGTCATTTTATAGTATATACAAGCATATAGAACAAAACTCACTTGGCAAAACAATTCTATTACAACGATAGCATTAAAGCAAATAGACACCCATGATTATCACTGAAAATACCAAACGTTTCAATTTAAATACGGGGCGAGACTGATATATTATATAGTGATGCGCACAGAGAAATTGAAACACACTTAGACAAAGAGTTTTTGAGAAAACGTTATATATATATATATATATATATATATATATATATATATATATATATATATATTACACATGCCTGGGTTTTACTCAAATATTTAGTTAAAATGAAGTGAAGGGTGTTTGTTTTTTCATCGTGGCGACTCAATAACATATACATGTGGTTTAATATGTATTTTTATAGCATGAAGAAGGGATATATCATTTTGGAAGGTGTTTAGAACGCTATTAACTGCTTAGTTGCCAGGTGGGCGAGCCACTCATCGCTCTGCGGTGCGCAAGCGAAAGGTTTGCAATGTAAATTTGGATTAGGACCACCAAGTACAGTATAAAAAGAATGGGAATGTGACATTATTTGTGTGTAGGTACAGAAGTGGTGAAGGGCACATTGAGAATTATTTTGTTAGCCCTTTCCGGCAGAATGAAAACTGAACCATTCTAAACACCTTAAACTCAATTAAAACGTACACCAATTGTGTACTTCACATTATGTGTATTGTAATTCGTGGCCATCAGCACAGTACTGACAACTGTTATCTCTAAAAGAATACGGATGTTCAATGCACAACTGCAGATAACATAACAAGAACAACTATGTGCAATAATATTACCAATGACAATTTTAATAGCAAACATAATAACAATGATTGCTTTGTTAAGTAATTAATATCTTAAAAAGAAATGTATATATCAACATCTTTTCTTTCTGCAACAAATGTCAATGATATGAAAAGTTTGCACAGACGCCTGTAGAAAAATGCAGAAATTATATATACATATATAATGTGTGTTTATATCCATCCATAATCTATCTATCTATCTATCTATCTATCTATCTATCTATCTATCTATCTATCTATCTATCTATCTATCTATCTTTGACTTTTCACTACAAATGAAAATAATTATATTAAAATGTATGAGGTTGTATTTATTCATGTTTGCATTATTTGTAGTCAATACAAGAAACTGTAACACCATTTACATTTAGTCTTTCTTAGTTACCTTAACGAACTATGCTGCAATCAGACCGGCATTACATACCAACATACAAAACGCACACAGAAAAGTCGACCATAAAGCTTCAATCGCAAGACTGTATCATATTACGTAAAGATAAATATAAATCAGGTTTGCAATCAAAAGGCAAATCAGTTTCTCTTCGGTGTTTTTTTTTTTGTAACTGCATTTTATCATGTTAACTCGCTCATCCTTAAATATATTGTGCTAAGGCCTGATGCCTCAAGCTTTCTCCCAAAATATGTCATTTTTGGAGTAGTAAGACTTTTGTGAATGTTAAAGTTTCCAGTAGAAACCAAATCAGTTAAGAACAAAACCCTTCATTACCAAGCGGGTTTGCTCTGAGTTTCCTGACCCTACAGAGGCTGGAGACACAGAAAGGTAACTTTTCTAATGTGCACGTTTGCATAGCATGGCCATAACTGCTGGAAAAAATATTGTAATAATCATATCGGGAGAAAACAGTATTTGGGGTTTGTAATGTATATGACTACTACAGCCAGTGATCTGATTACTGTGTCCCTCTTCAGTATGAATGTTTTTTTATTTGAAGTCCTTATCCTGGTTACCCAGTTCATGTTTATCCTCCTGTTCCTGCCGTCGTTGTCTTTATATGTCTGTCCTGGATCCCTGGTTCGTGCTTATCCTCCTTTTCTATTCCTGCCAGTCTTCTTTTCCTACAGTATTGTCCCCTGTTCATGTTTACCCCTCACTTGTGTCACTCTCTGCCCTTGCGTGTTGTGTCAACCCCCTGTGCTGACTGTCCATGCATCATCTAGTGAAGGCTCCTGTGTCTCTGGTGGCACATTGCAGAACCTGAAGCAAGTCCTTTTCCCCAAAACCTCAAGTGGATCCAAACTTTGCAGTGTTTGTTTTGTCATCCACCTACCCTCAATACTGATTTACACTGTCAACCAGCACCTTTTGTTTTACAACAAAACAAAACAAAAAAACAACGAATGCTTTTAATAATAAATAATTCAACTGTTTACATTTTTACATTTTTGGATCAGATTAAATATATTTCATCATGTGTTAGCAGATGTAATCGGTTTATATTATTGTGGCTATATTTGTTTTCTGGCAAAGAAACCACGAGCCCAATCGGACACTATTATTTTATAATATTGTGCTGAGGTTTATTTAATATTTAACACCGTAATATAGTTTTAGGTTGCAGAAAAAGGCCCCCAAAGCGCCAACAGTACATTTAATGTATACAATATCCATAAATCCATGGCTAGAAATACATCTTTGCACCGTTCTTCGGTTAACAGATAATTCACATCCAGTCCATCCTTTACAAAGAAACGCTTTTAATGGAATGACTAAAATGTTGAATACGTCCATAACCACTGACACTTATGATATGAATACTTTGCTGTGTAAAAAAAACACTCAATGAGACGTTGCTGTTTATTATAAAGTAAAGTAAACATCTCACTGCAGTCTTTGATTTCTAAGAGCTCTGCATTCTATTTCAGTCCCAACTATGTCTATTCTACAGACACAGATACTTGTAGCATTCTGCAAGCACACACAGGACACTGGGGTAACAATCATGGCAGAAGAAAGTATTAAATAGAAGTTAGCCCAAACTTTACCAATATAATGCATGTCATCTAACGTCCATGCAATCAATGCAAACGTACCAGCGTGTAATTTAGTCGGTGAACAATTTGTTTCCTCTCTCTGAATGTCAAAGTGTCTTTTCAGATGAGCTTTCTCATCCTTATGAAAATAACCAGCCACCAAAGGCATTATTAGCAATCGTCACTTAGCACAGCAAGCACCATTGTCGAAACAAGGGGACATTTGTCGCTAAAGCTATTATTTCAGGTGTGCTAATGGGATGAGATGCTTGTGAAAAGGGAAGGATTAGTGTGATTGCATCTCTCAGGTAGCAGCTGCATCTGGTGTCTGCAGCCCCTGCTTATAGCCCAGAGGTGGAAAGTGAAGGCCCAGCTCACAGTCCCGGGGAGAGGGGCGGGGTCGCGGGCAGCCAATCACCTGCGGGGAGCTGCTCACACCTCTTCAGGAGCCTGCTAATTGATCAGCACCTGAACAGACGAAGCAGCCATGGGAGTGAGGAGGAAAGGGACAAGTGTCATGGTGTGAAAAACACAAAATGTCATTCTGACAACGGGGAAGAAAAAAAAGAGGGTGTGGGCAACTAGTGCTGGATGCCGTTTGGATCTTTGTTACATTAACCTGATCCCTCTATGAAGGACAGTGCCACCTTAGAGTACATGTCGGATAAATGAATGGTTTACTACATGTATGTATGTACTGTATGTGTGTGTGTGTGTGTGTGTGTGTGTGTGTGTGTGTGTATATATATACACACACACACACACGCACACACACACGCACACACGCACACACGCACGCATACACATATATACACACATAGTGTAGTAAACCATTAATTTACATGAGTACTCTAAAAGGTGGCACTGTCCCTTCATAGAAGGATGAGGGATATATACACCCCCCCCCCCCAAGGGTTATTTGTGTGTGTGTGTGTGTGTGTGTATGTATATATATATATATATATATACACACACACATACTCTTACATACACACACATATTCTCGTAGAGTAAACCTGCTAAATATCATCACTTGTCCTGCACCTTGTATATCATCTCACAAAGTCTCAGGTTTACCAGCTTTGTTACTGCCATCCGAAAGCATCCTGGGGTCTGTAATGCTACTTACATATTCACAGACAAGAAATACAAGCCACGGAGACACTTTCAGATCAGAACAAATGAATTAACTTTGAACTAGGTAAATTGACATACACACTCTCCATGGGTAGTGTATAATTATACTAGGAGCCCTCCCCTGCTGAAGGAGTTAAAATGTATAATTTCATGAACAATTGCTTTACATAAGAAGACAAGACGTTAGTTGCAAAAATCATGTAATTATTTAGAATTTCTACTTGAGTTGTATCGATGGTATTCACAAGTATGTATTTCACAAGTATTCGAATTGACAAACTCTGTTTTAACACCTTCTTGTCCGGGGGGAACGGCACAGCATTAGTATAAAACAGTTCATCTGTGTGATCTGAAGGAAATATTGTTTAATGCAGAGTCTGAGATCGTCTCTCTCAATGCAAAACCTTTAACATAGCCACAATAAACACATTAAAACAATAACCCAGGAACTATCAACCAAACCTCATATTAGCGATAACCAATGCATATCTCCTTTATTTTCCAGGTATATGCATTCACACGTGTTTGCAACTACAGTGGTGAACGTCCAACTTCCAAGAGATTTCTTGCAATCAAGTTTTTTTTAACCATTATGTTTGAGTAGATGGTGTAACAAATACAATCTATGTAGTTCAGAAATAACAAGGTGTATTAAGCATACTCAATGTAAACACTTGTGCAAATAAATAAACAATATCGCTTACTTTTCTATTAGCAGCTATAATAAACAGACCCCATTCTTTTTATCTGGTGTTCTTGATTCTGTGTACTTGGCAACTTCAGATGAAGAGAGCTATCAATGACCTGGTGAGTGGCATGGAAGAAATCTTCTACACAGCTCCACATCCATTCATTCACTTGCTTCACTGAACCCTCTGCTCAAGTTCACTTCACTTAAAATCCAACAGCTTGGTCAAACTTCTTCATAATGCTTCAGCAGCTAGATCAACACAAATGCATTGACTGTCAAAATGAGTTGAGGA
Organism: Ascaphus truei; assembly: GCF_040206685.1. NCBI lineage: Eukaryota > Metazoa > Chordata > Amphibia > Anura > Ascaphidae > Ascaphus > Ascaphus truei. The sequence goes on from NC_134486.1 coordinate 82,135,641, forward strand.
AACATTGAACATAAAGAAAAAAGAACACTTTTTACTTTCCTAGTTCTTAATAAATGATGTAATATATATATGTATCCCTTTAACTGCTGGATAGGACTGTTCCCTATGCGAAGTAGGTCATATTTTTGTAGGGACATAAGTAAGACCAGTGAAGATGATGTGGGATAGTAGAATTGCTGCGATTTACACATGCCTTAAAAGCTATTCCTAACCCCTGCTCTTCCAGAGCAATGTCCATGTCCTTCTGACAGCCAAGAAGTTTAATAGGTAAGGTTGTGACATTTCATTTCTGGGAAGTGTTTGTGATATCAATAAGACTGATTTTCCCATAAAGATCAGCTGTGGGAGCATAAAGTTACTCAACAGGCTAAAGTGAGTATTGTTTTGAAAAGAAACTAAGCAAATAACAGTTAAATCTATCTTATATGTCAGTTATATGTAATACTGTATATGGGACACATATTAAATATTGCAGCTAGAGAGATAACATGATCCATTTTGCCAGGACAAGTTTATCTACTCCTAATATTATACATCCCACTCTTATTAACTTCCATGAGGATGAAACTGCATTGAGTCTGTGTGTGATAATAAGAGTGTGAAATCAAAACCTGTTAAAGAGGCAATTCAAGCTGCACTTCAAAAATAATAATATATATATATATATATTTTAATATATGCAGCATTTGATTACCTTTATTGAAAATGAAATACCTAAGCTGCTGATCAATTTGTTCTCCAGTGATCCCTCACCAAAGATCCTGCTTCCCAGGGTTCACTAAATGGCTACCTTTCAGTGTCAATCAAACCTTTAGTCAGTGTAACTCAGCAGCTACAATGTATCCTTATATTACCAAGGTAACATTATCTATTGTTACAGTTTGCAGCTCAAACTGCTGGGAATATTGATAACAAATGATCACAAACGGTAAAGTGTTGCCAATACCTTGCACTGCTGGGGAAGTGTGCTAAAACCGGCTATAGAAATCAAAGGATGTTCAGAAAATAAAAACTAATTAAAAATGGCATTAAGAGTTTAATTAAAAAATAAAATAAATGTAGTAAGCATTATCTGATACTACAGAACTGATTTAGTAAAAACAAAACACGTACTTTATGTAGGATATTTCTTGGATTTCTCCTTTAAGTCTGTCTTAACAATAAAGATCAGGTTGCAATCCTATTCATTATGCTATCCATCAGAATCATTTATTTATAGTGAACTGGCAAGTATGGGTTATAAGTAAGTATTTTTTCGTCTGATTATAGCTCAATTCGGTATCTTATTTATAAAGTATAATTTCTCCTTTGTGATTCACTATGAAACATGCAATTAGCATGTGTTAATATATTCCTCAAGTGAATTCATGAGAATTCAGATGATGATGTTTTACTTTCAAGGATGTTGTCAGAGTGTTTATGTGCATCCTGGCATTCAGTAAATGGATCACATTTAGGTATTAGAAAGATTAAAGTCTTCAGAGAGCTTTCATATACCACAAGCAGCCTGTTATAGCCTGCTCTGAAAGCCTGCTGAATGTTAGAAATGGGTAAGCACTCCTGAAACAAGAGATTCTTCTGGGTAGAGGCATGCACGCATTAATAAATAATGTAGTCACTTTTAAATGCAGCAGTTAGTGGCCTGATCTCACACTTTCTGTCGATGAATATAATGCAACTTAAACCAACACTTACTATTATTAGTTTTAATACAAATTGGTTTTAAAGTACACAAATAAAAATAACAGTGGTAGGTTGTGTAATACATTTTATTAAACCAACACACAGTTAAAAATATACATATTGTAAAACCTCACGAGAGTCAATTTTCACATAAATTGTTGAACAATACCGACTTTTTTTTTTTTTAAATAAATACAGCTGCCTAGCTTATCAACTAAAATGTTGTGATGCTTGAGAAAAAAAAAGTACAGGTATTTTTTTTTAATAATGTAGAAAAGTTTATACTGATAAAGTTTGCAAAGATTGTAACCCAAAGTTTAGGGTGGGGTTTATTCCCTTATTTAAGCATTATCGCTCACTTATCATTGCCCCTTTTCATAATTAGTGAAAAGACATGGATTGAGCATCCATAAATGTATTAAGTCCAACTATCGACAACGAAACCCCAATCTCTGTTTAGAGTTCTTGCTGTAACTGAGAACAAAATAAAAATAATTGCACTTTGAAAAATGTTTTTTTTTTAAATTCTTATATTTGTCTGTTATTTTTAATTAATCGAGCGCCCCCTTTTTATCCTATTAAACCTATTACTGTCATTAATTCACTCTGGTCCTAAATTACATCTTTATATGGTAGATCCTTTGTTTCCACCCCAAACAAAAGTAGTGTTTACTAGTAGCAGGACTAGTGGGGAAGAAGTCACCATAAATTATTGTTGGAAGTCATTGGGTAGCATTGGAAAATGAACAGCTGGTGTTATGTCAAGATACAGATCCTCTAAGAAGACAAAGAATAGTAATGCACAGAGTTACTCAAAATCACTCTACAGTAAACAATATACACTTTTTTTTATATACATTCCTTTGTCAGAAAAAATAATCTCTCTTTTGTCTCTCTTAAGGGAGCAATCCATGCAACGTCCTACATGTGTTTTTTTTAAAAAACGAATCAGTTCTGTAGTATCAGATAATACTAACTACATTATTCTTTTTTCAATTCGACTCTTAATGCCATTTTTAATAAGTTTTATTATACTGAGCATCCTTTAATTTCTATAGCAGGCGTTAGCCCACCTCCCCAGCAGTTCAAGATCTTTGTAACACTTTCCTGTTTGTGATAATTTGTTGCCAATATTTCCACCAGTTTGAGCTGCAAACTGTAACAATAGGTAATGTTACCTTCGTAATATAAGAATACATTGTAGCTGCTGAGTTAGGCCCGTAATATAGTGGGCGCGCGCGCGCCTGTGCGAACGCTCGTGCACGTGACGCACACTTTTTGTGTGTATGGTCCGTGCTGCTGGGAGCGACAGGCTTGGAAGGTACTGTGTGTGTCACTGTGTGTGTGACACTGTGTGTGTGTCACTGTGTATTTGTGTGTCACTGAGGAAGCTGTGTGTATGTATATATGTGTGTGTGTGTGTATATTAAAAATTAAAAAAAAGACAAGCTGTGAGAATAAATTATTTATTAATATTGTGTACACGTAAACACACATACACACATACGCACATACATACATACATACATATACACATACATACATACATATACATTGCGGTAGCGGCGTGAATACTTACTTTTCGGAGTTTTCCGTGCTATCGCCCGGCTCCACGCTCAGTGCCGTGCACGCACGCAGCCCTAGCATACAATGCTGGCTAACCACAGCCAACTATAACTGTCGCACGCATGCATGGCACAGCGTGCGCACCCACTATATTATGGGCCTTACACTGACTGCAGGATTGACTGAAACTGAAAGGCGACCATTTAGGGAACCCTGGGAAGCAGGATATATGCTAATCGATCATGAGAGAATCAATCGATTGGCAGCTTGGGTAATTCGTTTTCAATAAAGGTAATCAAATGCTGCATATATTATTATTTTATTTTTTAAAGGTGCCACTTGGAGTGCCTCTCTTAAGAGAAAATGCAGCTTCCCTTCCAAACCCTGCTGCCACCGTCACATGTAAGTTTCATCCAGTTGCATGAAATATCTTGCAGAAACTTTGTCTGCTGAAGTTTCAGCTCCACTTCAGCCTCTATAACGTTTACATTAGTATAACATAATGAACTCTAGAAACCTAAAAACATTTCTCTTTATAGAACAGGGTCTGTAGAAACAATAACTCCCTCACTGTCAGCAGGGCCTGAAATGCACTGCAAAGCAAAAAGGTTAGCAACCCATATATATATATTTTATATATATATATATATATATATATATATATTTATTTTACTTAATTGCTTATAAATTGCTTTACATCACATTTTCAAATGGTAATTTTTTTCTTTGCCATGCAGTTTGCGTTTAACTAAGAATCTTAAATTACATAATTAAGAAACTGCACGGCCTGATAAAACAAACTCATACTTTGCTTTGTTGCCATAAGACAAAAAATATCTCCTCTAGAATTACCAATATGAAATGTTGAAAATGTTAAAACTAGAAGCATTATAAAAAGAATCTGTGAACACTTCAGGGTGAGATCATTTCACTTTCTAGATGAAATGAAATGGGGACAATCTGTTCGTGGAAATTTTAGCTAACTAGCATAAGTTTCTTTGTCACTAACACGGGTTTTTACGGATGCTAACCAATTATAACACTTCATTAATTATCTCTGCTAGACGTAATCTTTCTTAGGACTTTCTAAGTCCTTCTCTCCTTGCACGGTATTTGTTCACACTCAATATAGAAGTAGATAGATTTGCTGAAAGTGCATAACTCATTAAGTCTCCACTTAAGTCCTTCTGGAAGGAATTATATGACCAATACATGAAACAATAAATGGATGTGAAATTGATGTCTGTTTTAAATTCTTAATGTAGAAAGGTTATTCCTCTCTTTACCCCAATGAATCAGGTTGATAATTCCCCCCACAATTCTTTCTTTAATGTTAAGTTATAATAACTACAACTAGTAAATATTGAACATTTACCCCTATATCATATTTTTATCGTCATTTTTGGAAAAATATATACAGTACATTTTGAAAGTGAGAAGACAAACTCCACAGGAATAGTGAGTAATATATGCATTGTTTTGGCAAATGTGTTAATATTTGAGTAAACTGTAGATTGCACATATCTTTTATGAAGTACATTTGTTTTATTAGACCAACATGATATCTCTTCATAGACATAATAATATGACGTAACAATAAAAGTAGTAATAATGACAAACTTTATTGAAATGGTTCTTTTATCCCAGTGGGATTCAAGGAGTTTCACAATTAAAACAAAAGAAGAAAAACTTTTAAAAGACAAAGAAACATAACAGAAGCTAAAAATATAGAATGTAACAAAATACAGATTAGAAAGTTCAGTATTAAATGCAGGACCAGTGGCAATGCATGAATCAAATACCTGGATAATCACATTTTGAGCCTGTTTGCAAAGATTTCCAGAAAGGGGGCATCTTAGACTGTACAATGCAAAGAGTCGCAAAGAGTAGAACAGAATATCATAGCTAAAAGCTTGCCCCTCCAACCCCCCCCCCCCTAAAAAAAAGAAGCAAAGAGATTCTGGGAACTGTTAACAGTTCTGGACCTGCAGATGGAAGTGAGTGAATGGGAGTATAGGGAACCAGGAGATTCTTCAAACAGCTGTGTAGGGCTTTAACCTTTTTGGTGCCGTTTGATGTAGCTACTACGTCAGGGGTCTGGCACTCCAGGGCCCTATGACGTAGTAGATATGTCATATTCTATGTGCTCATTTTTTATGCCATTTACCCCAGTAGCGGTCATGTGATTGCAAAGTGCCAGAGGTGCTGTGGCATTCTGGGGCCATGACCCATCCAGCACTCAAATGATTAAATGTAAACAAACTAACCTTGGCACAGTAGTGCGCAAACTTTGTGAACCTCGCCGTAGCTTTTTCATTATTGTCACAAATGCAGGGGTTACACTGCACACGTAATGTATGTGACTGAATTGTATATGCCCCTAAGTCCATAGGCCAATGCCCATGAGATGGTCACTTGTCAAAGGCATTGTCTTCTTTTTCCCCCCCGGGGGGTAAATTCATGTTATCTAGTCTTGATTAAAATAGGCCTAAATGGCCATTGGATTAAAAAAGAACTTCCATGTTTGGGGGCAATATCTGGCAAGTGGCATAAGACAAAAACAATATACATTCGTAATTTTAAATGTGCCCATCCCCCTTATGCTTTAGAACTGACACCCATGAAATTTTAGCCTGGCCTAGTCACATATATATATATTGTGGGGGAAAAAAAATACAATCAAAGCGCTCCTCCCAAACTGGCTTGCAATTATTTTGTGAAATGTCTACTTTTGATCCTAAATAACAAAGGAGACATTTAGTTGCATCTTTTCATCAAAACATCATTCCTACCTACTAACCCTTTGGACACTTTCACTAATAAATTGGAAGACAATTTGGAAGGAGCACTGGAATTGTATATTTGTTTTCCATAAATGTAATTCCAATCTTTTTACCAGCTGCATACTGCATAAAGGGAGGAGCACAAGTTCTATGCATATGTATGATTATTGTGAGGGATTCTATGGATCAGAAGTCCTGTTTTTCCTTAGGTTCCCAATCTAATCGACTGCATCTACAACAACATTCTTGTTTACATGTAGTGCTGTTTATTTGTAGCAGGGGCATTGGATAACTAATTCAATGGTGTCGCCTGAGAGAATATGATTTGAAGTATTATCACATTATACACATTTAAAAGCAGTATTGAATATACTGTATTTTCCTTTGAGAGACAGGTATTGGCTTGTAAGGGTCAGAAATTCAGCCTTGTTGAGACTGACACAATTTGTGTAACTCTCATGCATTTATGCCTTATTTCACGCAGAATGAGGTAAATCTAACACTAATAGCAAACCCTAAGACAGAGTCCTAAACCCTGTCCCCTTGCATCTGAACCCCGCCCACATTGCATTATAACCACGGACCATTGTGCCGTAGCTCTGCCCATTGTGTCATAACACCGTCCCTTTTCAGCACAACTATGCTCTGTCTTGTGAAAAACCCACCCCTGGCAGACATTAGATCCCATGCATCTGGATCTGAGAAGGGATATTACGCAAATCTCATATAAATGCGAGGCAATTTCCCATGCTCAGGACAGTGGGGGACCCTTGACCGCTCCTGAAAAATATACAGATAACTTTGAATTTGTATGCAATGCCTGGACCCAAAATAGTGCCAGAAAATACATTTAAAGGCATCGTTTCAAGCCTTTATGTCATATAGTAAGAGATACAAGAAATCAATGTTTAATTTGTTTTACATATTGCCGAGCCGATGGCGTGTTGCCCAGTAAGTGTTGTAAATAGAAGTTACCCAAATAAATCCTTTCCTGCATTACAATTTATCTTCTGCTAACCCCAAGTATAAGGAGTCAAAGTAGTTTCACTGAGGCCACAATAAGTTTGTTCTTGGGGTCTTGTTCTCCTGCATAATAGACAGTGATAGGCATGTCCTTTTCATTGAACTTCTCTTTGACCTATTAAATTATATGTGCCTGTGTGTTTATGAATACAGAAAACCAAGGGGTCTATAGATCAAGAAAATACTGTGCTGCATTTGCGTACATTTAAAAAAAAACAACATTTTGTTTATGTCTGAAACGCAATATATTTATTGAGGGTATTTCTACTGTTGTAGATTTGGGTGCATGCTGCACTAGTATCCTACACTTAAAAAAAAAGATCTAGGCCAGCTTTTAATGTGATGAAGAAAACCATCGCAGAAAACCGCCAGGAAAAGTAATGCAAGCCGCACATTTCTTAATACATAGACCTGCGTCAATATACAAATGTAACTCTTGCAAACCCTTCCCACTTGCTACATAAATCCCTCATCATATCACAGACAGACGTGACCCCAGAACTGTGCAACTAAGATTACTACATGAACTCAGCATGGCACTGGTATTTTTCAGCGCGACTTGCGTGTAAATGAAGACATGGCACTTATATTTATGCTTTGATACATACAGCCTCAAGTGCTTATTTAAAATGTTTGTTCAAATGAGATAAGACGGAAATAGCAACATCTACTAACATGCATTGTAGGATGATGATGAAAATGAAATACTGCATTAATATGGCCTGTAATGCTGAGCTCATCTTTTCTATGGATAATTGTGTTTGAAGTCTACCCCTCCAACACTGTTATTTTCTTTAAACCAAAACCCACAAGTATTTCAGGGAAACCAAAATAAATAATTACTGTTTAAAGTACTCTTGAGGTTACATTTTTCAATATGTTCAATAATGAGAGCAGTATATTTCTACTTTATGTCAAAATCTATTTTGCCTTTCAATGGTTTGAATCATCATCTTCCATTAAAAAACAAAAACCTTCTCCTATATTTTTTTAGAAGGAGACATATAACATTGAGTAGATATCAATATTCCTGAGCGCTGAACTTTAAGGATAAATCAATATGTCACTGCTCAGCACTGAATGTGCTGTTTACACTACTGGCAGACATCTTTATCATTATTCACAAAATCTTGTCACGGTGTACATCAAGTCCTTTTTAATTACGCAAACGTTTGCCTTAATATATAAGGTAAATAGGCGTGATTTTGAAAATGTTTGGTTATCTCCGCTGCTTGTGTGATTCTGCTGTTCAATAAAAACCCTGTTTAATGAAACAATCCAGGTCAATTTCAGACGTGCTGAGTGTTACCTTTTGGGAACTGGGTTATCACAGCACTTTGCCTATTGATATACACGTTTAACATGTTTTACATATAGTTGTTAAAAATGAAATGCTAAATCTGTTTGGAAAATTGTAAATATTATACAAATCATATATTAATCTTTTCCTCGTGTTATCAAGCAAGTAAGGGAGCTAAAGGGTATAGCCTCAGAAGGCTATTCATTTTTTAACGTTCTGTTATCTCAATTTAATGTACAGGCATACCCCGGTTTAAGGACACTCACTTTAAGTACACACGCGAGTAAGGACATATCGCCCAATAGGTAAACGGCAGCTCGCGCATGCGCCTGTCAGCATGTCCTGAATAGCAATTCCGGCTCCTTACCTGCACCGAAGCTGTGCGCAAGCGGGGAGACTATAGAGCCTGTTACAAATGCGTTATTTACATCAGTTATGCACGTATATGACGATTGCAGTACAGTATATGCATCGATAAGTGGAAAAAAGGTAGTGCTTCACTTTAAGTACATTTTCGCTTTACATACATGGTCCGGTTCCATTGCGTACGTTAATGCGGGGTATGCCTGCATCCATATCCGTAACGCATATCCCCAAAGGTGCTTAGCGCAATTATGTCCTGGCATTTTCCTTAAAAATAATAGATCGATAAATTTGAACGGACCTTAGGCTTACTCATATGCAAATCATATGGGAATGAGCAGTTTACCCAACTACGGAGCTCCTCAGATCTGCGTTCATGTTAGCGCACGATAATAACACAACGACAATAAACTGTCCTTACACACATCCAGAGCCTGCTTATCATTGAGTTATTTCTTGGAATAGCCTAAAAGCAATGTAATGAGTATAGGACTTCACCCTCTTATTACAAAACAATGACAATTATATATGAGTTAATATTGTTGAGGTATGTATGGATATACAGTATTGTACACCCATCCTTTATACAGTAATTATTATATTATGTACCGTACAATAAAGTGAAAAAGTGTAAAAATGATACATTTCTCAATATTATAACAAGATTTGCATTAGCTTTTGGTAACCCACATGAAAATCTCTGTTTATAGTGCTGCCTTAATAACGCATCTTAAAGTTTGACCAATGAGCATGTGCAGTAAGAAATTAAAATCACAGTTAATAGCGCTACTACTTTCACGAACGGACGTTATTTCTGCATCTCATTAGCTTTGAGGATTCCCGTTAATAAGAAGAAAAATAACTTCAACTTAACTGAACCTGCTCCATGAACGTGACGTTATTCGGTTAAAATGAAGAGCCTTCCTACTCCTAAGAGGTTACTCATTACTCTGCCTGCTGTTTTCTTCTCCTTACTCTTTTTGCTTGTGACTGAGCCAAAACATCTCCTTACCATCCATGGGGCAGTTTCTGGGGCACCTGCTTCAAATTGTATAAAACTATAAGTTGTTGTATCCAAGTTTCTCTGGTGCACATCTGAAGATAAAAGAGAAAATTATAAAAGAAAGGATTCTATTACTTCTAACATGATTGTGTTCCTTTTAAAAGCAGTGCAGCTTCTTGCACTAGAATAGCACCGGTTTGGGAATAGCGCTCTTTACAAAACAGCATGTGAATATATATTTCTGAATTATAAAGACAGCTTAATTTTTGTAAACCATGTTTGAAAGCATGACGGCCCCTATGATGTAATCTTGGAGCATTGACTCTTTAATCAACTAGTCAAAAATAAATAAATAATAGGCCCAGATAGGTTTCTTTTTGCAAATCTGTGCACAGGCACTTGGCAAAACAGCTGTTAGCTCAGTCAAATTGGACATACTGTAGGAGTCACTGAGCGGTACTCATCGTTGAATTGAAGTGCTTTGCTCTGTAATCTGGCAGTGATAGGTAATAACCTCCACGGTATAAATAGTTTTTTTTAATGTCCTGCTAATAATATTATGCTAAACACCAAAATAGTTTACGTGGTAACATTTGTATTTGTTTTTGTCATAAAACTGCCATCAAACCACAATGAAAATATGATCAATGAGGTTACAATAGGATAAACCTTCTTCTTCTACACATAATAAATTCCAACTTTGTTAACTGATTTTTAATCACGAACTAGCTGATATTTACAACATTGATGTTCCAAATTCAATGGTAATTTTTTTTTTACATGATCTAAATGACACAACTAGTTTACAGTATGTAAATATCTCCGACCGTTTGATTGAATACAAGCACAATTGCATAGGTTGCTAACAGCGTATGAAAATCACCATAAAAGCAGTGAGTAAGTTGCAATAGCTATATCGTTCCTGGAGAAAACAACATTGTGTTGCAGGTAGTAAAACAAATAAATACCACCATGCAAGTTATTCAGAGATCTAGTCTGTGCATTGCTTTATTTTTTAGACTTCACTAACCATTTCTTCATTGTCACTACTTACAAAAGAATGCCTGGAATTCTTTCAGCTGCCTCCAACAGGAAGTCTGTACAATGATTTTGTTGTATCTTTTTTAATGCTTTGTATTTACACTTCAATATTTGATGTACCATTCGCTACGTCAATTGTTCCCCCCATGGAGTCCCAGAAAACAATAGATCAAGTTCATGAACCAAAAAAGTAGAAAACTAGTAAAAATGCAACTTATAGTTTTATACTGTTTAAAGTCACTGTTAATGATCCCAATTAAAATAGTAACCAAATTGGACAATGTATATTCAATGTATAAATAAACGATGATATACACATGTTATTATTACTGTATACATAAAATCCTAACAGATCATCAGTGTCTGTGCCCGATCATGAAGTTGAAGCATTGTCATTTTGTAAAATGGGGTGGGGAAGTTCTATGTGGTTTAAAAGACAATTTTGTGCCCTAGAGTTGCTTTGTTTGCAGTGGGCGATCATTGTTTTGCTCTCAATTCTTAGGAGGTTCACATAGATAGACTTGACCGACACCAGCTATTTCACAATGTGTGTACTCTTGTAAATGCATTTTCAAATGAGGTGACCCGAAGAAGTTACTATCAGTAAACCATTAGCAGGGAGAAACCTTCCCCATAAAATTACCAGCGGGACATTGAATCATGTGTTCTGTTGGTGAAAGTCACATAGAAAGTCTTAAAATTATACAATTATAAAGATAAATCAATTCATGGTGTCATTTCTGCTTTTCTACATTAATAAATTAACCATGTAACATTGTTCAAAATTATGTCAGTTACGCATATAATAATCTTTTAAATTAATGAAGTGATGAAGCAGTTTGATGACGCTTATGATTTACTGGGCTGCTTTTAGCTGATGCTAAAAGCCTTTCATTTAATAAATTGCCCCCTTGAGAAATTACCAAAAATGAATATTTTCTTGCTAAATGTTCCAGGGTTTACACTTTTTCAATATATTAATAAATGGCAAGGGATATGCATTTTTCAAAATATATCTTCTTTTACATATATTTAATTGAAATTAATTAGTGTAATAGTTTTGAAGGAAGTGGTCAAACCAGGAGGTTCAAGATCATTTATAACAATTTCTTTTAGCAATAAAGAAGCATTTAAACAATGGAATTGATCACATCCTTAAAAACTTTTATGATAGATTAGGAAACACTCCAAGCATTTGATTAAACAAAGACATATTCATTCCAAGCTTACAGAATGAGTATAATTTGACCTGCCCATTGCAATTTACCCCTTCAGAGATAATCTTGATGCATACATGTGAATGTATTAAATCCTTTTTGTGCATTCTAAATATTTATAATCTCTATTATTCCACAAAGTGATGATTATTTTTCGAGAGAACTAGAGATGGGCAAATGTGTCAAAATTCAGGCTGCAAATATTTTGCAGAATTGTTGTTACTTTTAAACTCGGCAACAAATATTCACCTATGAGGTTGATTTTAAAACATGTGTGCAAATGTATGCAATTCAAGAGAGAGAGTGAGACAGAGAGAGAGAGAGAGAGAGAGAGAGAGAGAGAGAGAGAGAGAGAGAGAGAGAGAGAGAGAGAGAGAGAGAGAGAGAGAGAGAGAGAGGAGAGAGAGAGAGAGAGAGAGAGAGAGAGAGAGAGAGAGAGAGAGAGAGAGAGAGAGAGACGAGAGAGAGAGAGAGAGAGAGAGAGAGAGAGAGAGAGTTATGTGCACAACGGGCCTATACTGTATATAGGACGTAAAATAAAATATCTCTTTCTTCCCGTCCTCTTCCCCCCTCTCTCCACCTCCCCCTCTCTGTGGCAAATTCGAATGTTAGCGAATAATTGCCCCATCTCTAGTGGTGTGAGAACACTGCCTTTGATGTGGGTCAACCCGGCTCCACTCCCACTTTCAGATCTCCTTGTGATCATGCAATCTCTCTGTGATCAAAGGAAAGTTCCTTTGGCCCAAATTTACCAAGCAGTTTTATTCCATAAGATACCTTCTGGCAGTGGAAGGCATCTGACTAGAACCCATTTACTTGTATCTGCTGTAAGGTGTCTTCCGGCAATGGAAGGTATCTTATGGCATAGCACTGATTAGTAAAGGTGTGGCTTTATGGCTGTATGCCTCAGACAGAGCAATTACATTGTAAGATCTTTTTATCAAATACATATCGAATCAGCCAAATGACCAATCTATTTTTTTATAGATCTAGCCATCTTTTCACTGAAAGAGGGAGACACCATAATTGTAAATAACTCAATTGGGTAGCATAGTAACACCACCACTAGATCTCCTGTTAAACGCATACCACTCATAGGGACCTATTCGATGTTATCACTGCCAAATCGAATGGTTTGGCATGACCCTACCTCACAGTCTGACATTTGTGTTATCACAGTATTAAGAAAGAGTTATCGCAAGTCAGAAACCAAGAGGTAGGAAAATGCCATACTGCTCGGGATAGCAGTGCCTTTATCTCAGTCTTTTTCTAAGTTCTGCTACTGCGATCTGCCTGCAGTCTGTAACAGCTGCACAGAGAGAGTAGTATCTCCCTTCACAGCTCTTACAGGCGATCACACTGTTTTTATTTATTGTAATAACACAGTATTGAAGCAGGGTGTCTCCGGAGCTGAACTGCATTAAACTTCAGCCTTGAGTACCTCCTGCTTCCCAAGTGGCAGGCTCCGGTATGGGGAATTGGTATCTCCCTGCATGGTTTACATTTCCCGTGTTACGTGACCGGGACATTTAAACTTTGTGGGTATAGCTTATTACCTTAGTGGCTAGCCGCTAAGGTAATGAAGGTAACAAGAGTACCTGGTTTGTTAGGGGTAGAGGGAGTGGTGAAGGGGGTATTTGCCCCAGGATGGGTGGTTAGGCCTACCAGGAAGGTTGCGGGAGGGTTAACGCCTTCATTACCTTAGTGGTTACTACCGCTAAGGTAATGAAGGGGTTAACCCTCCTGCTACCCACCCAAGAGGCCTAACCACCCAACCCGGGGCAACTACCCCCTTCACCCCCTCTACCCCCAATAAACATTAAAATACAAACAGCAATACTAGCCAATACACCCATTGATTGCCAGTGTGGTTACCTATGCCCTCAATGGGAGCAAAGATAACCCCAATAGCAATGAGTGGGTAACCTATTACACTCAACCCCCCCCCCCCCCCCAACACATGCACTGCAGGAATGGGCAAAATCCCTATTATCCAGATCTGGATAATAGATCTCTGCCCATTAAAAATAAAACAATACTCAGCCAGATTAAAGTAAATTAAAGTTGTACTTACCCCTGCCAGGGAAGCAACATTAAAATAAAACAAACTAACTACTGGCCACTAACCCCTTAATTACCTTAGCGGTTAGTAACTGCTGTAGTAATTAAGGGGTTAACCGCCCCTTTCCTGATACCCACCCGGTAGGCCTAACCACCCTCCCTAGGGCAATTATCCCCATCCCCTCTACCCCATCACCACACATACAAATGGGCAAAGGCACTAGTAGCCAAAAATGTTTAATAGCACGTTTGTCCATTTGTTGGCAAAACAAAAGAAATACACAATAAAATAACATTGGCATAACAGTAAAATACATTACACTTGCCAATAAAACCATTGATTGTTACTGTGGTAAACCATGCCCACAATATGGGCATGGATTGCCACAATGGCAATGAAAGGGCAACCTAAAAAAAAAAAACATAGCAAAAAATACAATACATTACAATGAAACAAAAACAAGCATTTGCCAAAAAATGCATTGCTTGTCACTGTGCTTATCTGAAATACCCTGAAAGGGGCATAGATAAACACATAAAAAAAATACCCTTCAGGTGGTGAGATCAGAACCTGCGTATTGCTTGTCAGTTGCAGCCGCGATGTGAATCTCGGAGTTACTACATTTTTAGTTGGCTGACGTAAGTCAGCCTTTCTATAGAAGCGCCGCGCGTACGTGCAGGGAGAGGGGAGCCAACAGACAGCGGCGAAGATGAGGAAATTCATCTTTTCGCGCCGCTGCCTGCGCTCAAATATATGTATGTGTGTGTATGTGTGTATGTATGTATGCATGTATGCGTGGATATGTGTTTGTATGGATGTGGGTGTGTGGGTGTGTGGGTGTGGGTGTGCGTGTGTAAATAATTGCAGAAGTAAAAAAAAAAAATATTTATTAAAGTTTTTTTTCTTTAAAAAATCTTATCTATGACTTACTTTCACTCACACAACCCATGCACACACATATACTCACACATACATACACATACACACACATATACATTACCTGCAGCTCCCGGCACTACATACAGGAAAAGCATGCGGAACGTGCACGTGCGTTCGCACAGGAACGCGCGGCCGCACGGCTGCATGCTGTATATTACAGCCCTAAGCCAACAGGCCGTCTTTTATGGATTTTCCTGTTTCAGCACAGGGGGCCCAATCAGTGACTCAGTCTTTGACTGAGTTTGGAGATCCCTGATTTAAGCCAAACGCATAGGTCTTATCCCAACACTCTAAACCGTTTCTAATAACTTTAATAAGGGGAAGGTACTTGTGTGGATGTAATAAACTATAGTTCTTAGTGAGATGAATAGCCACATAAATTAAAGTGCAGGAGCAGCAGAAGTAAATTGTTCACCAAAACCCAAATGCTTTAAAACTAATAACTTAAATAACCAGTTTACCCAGTGAATAATCTTTTTTTGTCCTATAGGGCAAATTAAAAATGAGGAGTCTTTGTGGACATGGCTCCTGTGATTAGATTAATAGCACTCCAGGTGTTGTCCATCGCATGCCTATTTGGCATATACAGTGGCGAGAAAAAAATTGTGAACCCCAATGATAATTACAGAAATTACATGGCTTTTCCATGATTACCTTCTTTAATCAAAATCAGTCTTTTCTTAATTATCCAATAGGGTTTATATTAACCAAATTCCGTGTCTTTTGAAACAAAAGCATGTATGAATTAGACAAACAATGAGTAATTAAGAGTCAGGGTATGTGCAAAAGTGAGCAAACCCCTGGTTTTATCAGCTAAATTAAAGGGGATATTTAGAATCAGGTGTTTAAATAATTAGGTAGATCTGCACGGGTGAGTTCAGAAGGCTCCACCCTATATAAAGATCAGAAACTTTGTGAGTTTGGTCTTCACCATACAGGTGTATGGAAACATGTCATGCCACGATCAAAGATATCTCTGAGGACTTCGAAAAAGCAGTTATTGATGCTCATCAGTCTGGAAAGGGTTATAACCCAAATCCTAAGGATTTCGGGCTCCACAAATCCACTGTCAGACAGATAGTCTACAAATGGAGAAAGTTCAAGAACACAGTCACTCTACCAAGGAGCTGTTGTCCTACCAAAATCACTACAAGAACAAACTGGCAAATCATCCAGGAAGTCACAAAGAACCCCAGAGTAACATCCAAGTATCTGCAGGCCACTCTCATCTTGGCTAATGTGAGTGCTCATGACTCAACAATCAGAAAAAACTGATCAAGAATGGTGTTCATGGAAGGATAGCCAGGAGGAAACCACTGCTCTCAAAAAAGAACATTGTTGCCCGTCTGAAGTTTGCAAAAAAGCACATAAATGATCCGCAAGACTTGTGGAACAATGTTTTTGGGACACACGAGTCAAAAGTAGAACTTTTTGGCCTCAATGAGAAATGTTATGTTTGGCAAAAACCACAGACTCCGTTCGAACAGAAGAACCTCATCCCAACCATCAACCATGGTGGTGGGAGTGTGACAGTTTGGGGCTGCTTTGCTGCTTCAGGACCTGCACGGCTTGCCATCATTGATACAACCATGATTTCGGCATTGTATCATAAGATTCTAGAGGAGAATGTCAGGCCATCTGTCCATAAGCTGAAGCTCAACCGAAAGAGGGTCATGCAGCAAGATAATGATCATAAACATAAAAGCAGATCTACAAAAGAGTGGCTGCAGAAGAAGAAATTCCATATTTTAGAATGGTCTAGTCAAAGTTCGGACCTACACCCCATTGAAATGTTCTTGCAGGACCTAAAGTCCGTGGAAGGAAATCCTCAAATGCCACTGAGTTAAGGCAGTTATGTAAGGAGGTATGGGACAAAATTCCTCAAAACTGATGTATGAGACTGACCAGCAGTTACAGGAAATGCTTGGTTGAAGTCATTGCTGCTTAAGTGGGTGAAACCAGATATGAATCTAAAGGTTCACATACTTTTTCACGCATGGATATTGAATGTTGAATCATTTGTGGATAAATAAATGTTGAAAAAGTATCATGTTTTGTGTTATTTGTTTTTTCAGGTTATCTTGATCTATTATTAGGACTTACAGTAAGATCTAATAACATTTTAGGTTTGAAATATGTGAAAATCCTAACGGGTTCACAAACATCTTTTCACTTCTGCATACTGTACACCTGATTTGGTCTGTGTGAATTAAGCCTGGCATAACATGATTTTAACAAGGAGCAAGAATTTTAACAAATAGTTTTACATCTCCATTAATTAGAGAAATTGGTTTGGTCGGTTCCTTGCCTTTCGTAGAGGTCACTATGATAGAAGTTTTAAGCACTGGGAAAGCAGTCACAATCGAGCACATCACTGAATAGTTTGACCAGATATAGGACCGGTAGGTACGCTAATTTGTTTATAATTAAGTAATAATCCCCTTTGAACAGGGCATTACTGGCCAATAATGCCCTGTTCTGAGGGGGTTATTACTATTATAGGCTAAATTTAGGCTTTTTTCATAAATAAGACACTTTTGTATAGTTATATAGATTTTTTTAATTAAAATAAAATTGTAAATACATTAAAGCACCTCTACTGTATAAAAACTTAGACTGCAGCTATTTATATCCACACACTGCTGCACACACACACACACACACACACACACACACACACACACACACACACACACACACACACACACACACACACACACACACACACACACACACACACACACACACACACACACACACACACACACACACACCAGTTCCACACACACAACACAACAGCTCCACACACACAAACTGCTGCTACACACAAATGTCTCTCTGCGATATCATCCTGGATGGCCCTCCGCTGACTTAAACTTAACATGGCAGAGCTCCTCATACTTCCTCCCAAACCTGGCCCTCTTACATCCTTCCACATTACTGTTGGAAGTACTATCATTCACCCAGTAGCCCAAGCACAAAACCTAAGGGTCACACTTAACTCCTCTCACATTCTCCTCTCGCATTCAAAAGTACCTAAAACCTGTCACTTTTTCCTCTGCAATATTACAAAGATACGCCCTTTCCTCTATTGCTCGACTGCTAAAACTCTGACTCAGGCCCTCGTTCTCTCCTGTCTCGATTACTGTTACCTCCTGCTGTCCGGCCTTCCTTCCTCTCACCTGTCTCCCCTACAATCTATCCTAAATGCTGCTGTCAAAATCACTCTACTCTTTCCTAAATCTGTCTCAGCGTCTCCCCTGCTGAAATCTCTCTCCTGGCTTCCTATCAAATCCCGCATCTTTCACTCAATTCTCCTCCTCACATTTAAAGCTTTACACTCTTCTGCCCCTCCCTACATCTCAGCCCTAATTTCTCAGTACGCACCATCCCGACTCTAAAGTTCTGCTCAAGGATGTCTTCTCCCTACCCCATTTGTATCTAAAACCCTCTCCCATCTTAAACCTTTTTCACTGACTGCCATACACCTCTGAATGCCCTTCCCCTCAATACCCGACTAGCACCCCCTCTATCCACCTTTAAGACCCACGATTAAGACACCCTTGCTTAAAGAAGCACACACACACACACACACACACACACACACACACACACACACACACACACACACACACACACACACACACACACACACACACACACACACACACACACACACACACACACACGCTGCTGCTACACACAAACGTTGCAGCTACACCCACAAACACTGCTGCTGCTGCTGACACACACACACACACACACTAGACAGACAGACTGCAGCTACAAACAAACTCTGCAGACAGACACTTACTTTGCAGCTACAAAAACACTCTCACTCCTTTCACTGTGTACGTGGAGCTCTGTTCACGGAGCAAGGGGGAGGAGTCACTGCCTTGCTGCTGCCTCCTGACCAATCTCCTGCCCTGTCTGAGAGCTGTTCCTGCCTCCTGACCAATCCCCTGCCCTGTCTCAGAGCTGTTCTGACAAAGGAAAAGCTGATTGTGAGAAATAAAAACTTGACAAGGTGCCAAAAATTCCAGGCATTACTTAATCAATAATGCCCGGAATTTTACAGCTTTAGCCTATAATAGACATTAATTAGAAAAGCCAACAGGCCATTGGGACTTAGAAATATTTAAACCGTAATTGATTCAAATTTCTTTGGAGGAAAGAGATTAGTCCAGTTCTTTAACACTGTATAGATGAACACTTAGGAAGCCTAGATTTGTTTAAATGAGTAGTGATCAGGAATTTGGCTTCAGAGTTAGCACGCTTAGCCGGGCTGATGTTATATAGATTAGAGTAAAAGGAAACAAATTATTTTACAGATTTCTTTTGGGTCACAATAAAGTCATTGAATAATTAAGTATGTGAAGCAGTTCAGCAACCAAGAGGTTAACCTTTTCAAAACAACAATTTTTCCATTTCTTTGTGGGTTTAACATGGAATAAATTGTAAAAATTCCTTTGACATTCACTGACCAAAAGATCCAAAGGAGAGAGAGTGAATACTCTATTTGCTATCATTACATTTTAACAATATATACTGGTACAATCCATAATATTGTCTGGTATAAATCTGAAAATGATAAAAGTACACAATGGTAATGTGGCCAGGTTTCCCCTCCGGGCATCCCCCTCGGACCCCCTTGGTTCCCCGCTTTCCTCCACACAGCAGGGGAACCTCTGATAAGAGCAGAGAGGTGGGGGCAGATCGGCAGCCATTAGGAGCAGCGCACGCATGCATAACGAGCAGGAACAGAGGCGGCCATTACAAATAAGCCCGCAGGGGAAATACAATTCCCAGCAGCTCCTTGGGCTGTGGATTGCCTGCTGCACTACAACTAATAGGGCTCCTGGATTCTCCTACTCTCATATAGATACTTTTGGTGTGCTTGCAGCCACGGCAGTCGGAGCTGGGACATCAGAAGGGTAGGGTGTGCATGTGCAGGGTGTCAGTGGCCCCTGCACTAGGCCAGAGAACCCCTTAGGCCCCAGCTAGGCCCTGACTCACCTCAGCTTGTGGTTGCTGCAGGGACACTGCCCCTGTAGTACCAGTGTGAGGGATACAGCCAGGATGCTGCTGCATCATTGGCTCTGGTGGTCTGGGACCAGGCCATCAACTACAATTGAGAGACTCTCTTCAGTGTGGGACCCTCCAGCTGGATACCACCCAATGTGGAGGTGGACTCGTCGCTGACCACAACCGTCGGTGGATCAGTGGATCCTATCCTTACGTGG
The DNA here is from genome assembly GCF_040206685.1 of Ascaphus truei. Taxonomy (NCBI): domain Eukaryota; kingdom Metazoa; phylum Chordata; class Amphibia; order Anura; family Ascaphidae; genus Ascaphus; species Ascaphus truei. Next base: position 82,155,864 of record NC_134486.1, read on the forward strand.
TGGCATTACCGGGTGTTGGAGCACCCGGCAGGTACCTCACCTCGACAAGTGCACCAACTGTACACACGCTAGTGGGGCAGCACTGTCTCCCACAATTGGGTGGGTGGCTACTTGTGGACACCATGGTGGTTGGGTGCCAAAGGGCCCCTAGGTATTTTGCGGACTGAGTTACTAGGTGTGGACAACCTAGTTGGTGGGATTGGTACCATTGTTATTCTATACATGCAGTAAACTGTTACTTTTACCGGTGTGGGTTTATTGCATGGTGTTCTGCAACAGGGTTATCCCACATAGTAGGATCCCGTACAGGTGGAGGCGCTGTCACCCGACGGATCAGGCACACACTAGACTCCCATCAGAGGAGGCCCAGGCCTCCTGTGAGCCGCAGTTAACGCACCACATACACGGAAGCCGTCATATCTCCCACGGGGTGGGGGAAAGCGCGCTACAGTAATATAAAATGTGAGAAGATATCTGTGTTGCAAATATCAGATAGTTTTCCTCTCAAGATTAAAAGTTTGACTGTCACCAGTGATATCTATTTTTTCATCAGATGCCTTTGAATACCATGGTGTGGGTATCACTACTGTGGTGATTACAGGGAGAGGGTTATGGGGTGTTTTATACTCACAGAATAAATGGAGATGATATAAATCCCCTTTATCAGAGGAGCCAGGTTTAAAAGTGTCACAGGGCAGAGAAAGTGATCAATGGGAGATAAGACACACCTACAAAGGCCTGTTCAGGCAACTGGTCTTTGTCACAGATGGACTGGAGGTTTAAAAGTGTCGTTTTGAATCCCTAAAGCAGAATTTACCCAGAGGTGTGTTATACCCAATAACACAAAATATTGACCGCATTTTTGGACACATTTTCCAAATTGTGTTTTTGTTTTAATTACATATTTCTCAAATGTAGGGGGACTGAGGACTCCTGAGGGATTATCCTTTAAATGAATCCTGGTGATGGCAGTGTAAATGTGTGTGACGGTAATGGGGTGTGTGTTCATTTTTAGTGCCCTGTTGGGAGGGGAGGGGGATAACTGGAGAACTGGTTGTTTCTAACCCCTTCACACACGCAAGCGCACACACACAAACACACACACACACACACTGCACATAACATGGTCAAATGAAAGTTTGCCCGAGCGAAGCCTAATAGAAGGGATAACATTTTTAAATCAGAGCTAATGTTAGCAGTGTGCTAGCATATTATTAGGCTTATTACCCTTTTCAAAGTAATGTTGCCTGGTCCATCAGCTTTTTCTTTGCATTCCGCAATTAAGATGTTGAGTTTAACTCTATTTTAAGCGATCACAGAAAGTGTCATACATATGTAGAGATATTATGCTGTTGCTTCAACGAATGGGGAAGTAAGGGCAATTGATCAATTTCCTGTTTGTTATTTTTTTGTGATGATAGGCCAAACCAATAACTTTCCTGTGTCTCCCATTACATTGTTGGAGAAATTCCAGTTTTAGAATTGATCTGTAACGAGCTGCTAATCTCAACTTCTAACATAGTAATGAATTCAGGTAGATATAAAAGAAAATCAATAAATCTCCACTGCAAAAGGACAACCTAGATTAATTGGGGCTTATTCTGTAAGCTCCGATAGCGCTGAACCATGCGGTCAGCATGGAAAGCCCCATTGACTTGAATGGGGTTTTCCGTGCAGATCGCAGGGCTCAACACTATTGGAGCTTACAGAATAAGCACCATAGTGTTTAGGTTGATGGATGAAGCCATCGACAGGAGGGGAGAAGGCTGATGAAGGTAGAAAGGAAGGAGGAAAAAAAAGGAATGGGGGAGGGTGAGGGATTTTCATGACTGGCACAGAAAATTACATTTAATCAGTCGGGCTCACGAGAGATTAATGTTGGTTACAAATTGTCTTAAAAATACATTTAGGGGGCTATGCTCTAAGCAGTGATAAGTCGTTTTAAGAGCGCAAAGTGCTCTTAGAACGTGAAGTTCCGCCGAGCGCTATGCACTTAGCCGCGCAAACAGGCACTTTGCGCCCTAAAACGGGCTTTTCCTTGAAATTTTTTCAAAGTCCAACTTTGCTCGTTGCGCTGTTTGCGCTGAATCCTGCCCTTCTGCGGGATTCACTAAGCAACGCAAACTGATCGTATGTGAAAGTTGCGCTGAATAAAGCTCACCAGCTAAAGGCTGGTGATAAAAAAGCAGGGCTTAGAAAAAATTCTTTGTTTACCTTTTTGCATTCGCAACACCAATACAACAGGCCGGCGGGTGTCCCCGGCTGACCCCGCGGGGGCCCGGGTGTCCCCGGCTCACCAAGCGGGGGTCCCCGCGGGAGTGCGGGGGTCCCCGCGGGCCTGCGGTAACAATGTTGCGCCTCCAAAAATAATAAACAATATTAAAAACTAAATACACCCTCCTAACACATACTATACAGTAATGGGCAAAATTACTATTATTCACATATGGATAATAATGCATTTGCCCATTGTAAATACATATAACTTTCAATAAATACAGTAAAAACATATTACACTTACCTTTTACAGGCACCCACGATGAAGGCCGTCTTTATTCTCATCTTCATCCTGCCCATGCCCCTCCGATGCTGCAAGACATACACAAGAATAAAAACATCCAATGTAATGTCCCCAACCCATTAATCACCATAGCGGTTATAAACCGCTACAGGCATTAAGGGTTAACCCACCCTCACCCACCACTCGGGAGGCCTACATACCCTCCCCTTGGGGCCAATACCCCCTCCCCCCACCCCCAGTACCCACAATAAAAACAATACACTGCCCCACAATAAACATCATTATATTTATTAAATACATAACCCACCCCCTGTGCCCCCCCCATAAATACATGATTTATTCTTTTACATACAGGGTTCATACCCCAGGCCCACGTGAGTTCACGGTGGGCCTGACGGGTCACCTCAAAGACCTACAGGTTACCAGCAATTTGTTTCATACAGGTTCTGGAGGCCTGTTGGTGGGTCCCGCCAGGCGCCATGGCCCACCAGGTGGTCTCCGCGGGTCACCGTGGGCCACAATTGGGTCCCCACGGTAGGCCTGTGGATGTCTGGGGGCCCCAGGTCAGACCCACAGGTGTCTGAGGGGCCTCGTTGTCTTTGTACTAATAAAACTTTATTATTTTGGCCTGCAATAGGCTTTTAGTGGCAACTGCCCTCCCACAGTGCTGGGAGCGGTTGCTTCGTGTTCCCCATACAGCTCATTAAACAATTTGTCAGGGAGTATTATACCCCTATACATTACAGCATCCTTGTTGTGCAATTAATAGGGATCTTTGGGAGACATCGTGATCTCCTTGTTTGTTTTTGTATGCATATAAAGTAAACAGACTCAACAGTGAAGATGGCATTTGTCTAAGTATTATGGAAACAAAGTTAGTATGTATTTTATATATTGAGGCAAAGTTTAAAAGTCAAAAGATAGGGCTTCTTCCTTAAAGTCGTAAAAATGTCATCTAAAGAGGTTAATGAAAGGGGTGGGTTGAGACCAAATCAAGAAAGGTGGGCTCATGTTGTTTTTAATGGAATTTAGAATATAAAACTCGCATATCAATTATGATGTAGATTTCAACTATGGGAGTGTCCATTATGGAACACGAGAAATCTCAATTTCCACTCAAGACCATTTGGGAAAAGATCTGATCAAGGTTATATGATAATGCAAGTTAGATTCTTTGTTTATCCTTTTTATTTGAAGAAACGGTCTGCATTGTACTGTATGTTCTTGTAATAATCTTTTTTCTTTAACCTAAACATGGTACGTTTTGTATATTGTATCTAAACTTTAATAAGTAATTCTTTGAGCTCTGATTGAACTGTTGCACGCTTTGTAGAGAGTAAATTACATTTTCGGACACATTTTGCTATAACAAATTCTTGTTTGTTAAGTTTCATAATAAACAGGGTCCAGAGATTCTGCAAATTAATATTTTGATAATTTCTTTAGTGGTGGAAGCGGATTAAAGATATATATTATGACGGATTCAGGGAAGATATTACTCATTTGAGGTACCTTGCGTAGGTGAAAGGGGAGTCAGCTAGTTAGCTGTGTGTATTAACCCTTGTCACATATATAACCCATGGACCCCCACCCGGTCGCAGATTTGACCCCCTAAGGTGTTCTATGGTCTGGCTACATGTCTCTGTGTGGTGCATACCTGATGGTAACAGGAGGGCCTGAGTCTCCCGCGATGACATGGGGGACAACAGGACAGGTTACTGGGGTGGATGCCTTCGTTCTCCTTCAATGGTGCAGCGCCTCCTTCAATGGTGCAGTAAGCCGCAGCAATATGGGGTGGAATCCCTACCACAGAAATCCCCCTCCCAGGGATGAGAAATTCCAGTCTCACACAAGGTTCTCTTTAAACAGCAGACTCCTTTATTATTCAGTCTCCTGCAGCAGCAGACAGGTACAGTTGATTCACAATGCCACCAGCTGTTCTCCTTAGTGATGGTCCCTGCCTCCACCCTGGACCCAAGGGCCATCCAGAGTGGGGCTAGCTCTTCCCTCATCGCATAAACAGGGTGAGAGGTATTTGGTCCACCTCACTATATTCTATCAGCTCTACTCATAAGCTGCTCACTCTTCTCCTCCCTAACACTAACTCTTACTCCTGACTGACTGTCAGACTCTCTCCCACTAAATAGGAAATGCACTGCTCTTTATGATCTCAGCAGGCACCGCCCCTGTGTCTCTTGATTGGACACAGGGTCAGATGACCTACCTCCACCATTCAGGACAAGTACTTGAAGTGGGGGAAACCCATGATAACTCCTGGCAACCTGCCCTTAGCAGGGATTATACCAGGAGGAGGATAGACCTATAGCCCCATTTCTTACCAGGGCTACACATATATGTCATGTCCTCACAGGTGTGCCATTCATGACAAATGGTATATTGGGTAGGATTGAGGGAAGATATTATTCGTTTGAAGGACCTTTGCGGAAGGTGAAAAGTGGGTCAGCTAGATAGCTGTGTATTTACCCTTCTCCCATATACAATTCGCATGCTCACCAGTGTGCTGTATGTGACAGATACCATGGCTTGGATCTAGAAGAATCTCTTCAGCAATTGCTTTGAGCCTCTCCCAGGTTCTTTAATGAAGGTGGTAAGTTAAAAAGGAAATGCTACTTTATTTAAAAATGGTGTGATGTGTTGACCATCTCTGGGCTTAGCTAAATTCTGAAGTGACAGGTCACAGAAGATCTGGAGTGTGATCAAAGTTTTTTTACTCTGTGATCTACTCTGCTGGATCTTGTCCTTTGTTTTATAGTAATGTAAGCACGCAATCATGTCTGGTGAGGTTGATGAGTAGATGTTTCTAGGCAGCAGCTCCTTATTCGATCAATCCTGAAATTCTCTATTGCAACAAAAGAGGAGAGAACATAAAAAATACGGTATTTTTTAATATTCTGAATAGAATTGTTTTTTTTTATTGCGCAAAAGTAATGTGTCACGGTTTGGGATTGCCCAGACCGCAAACACCAAACAGAACACAGAGGTTAATAAACAAAGGTTTATTTGGCCAGAGACAACAGGGAACCACACAAGCACAAACAGTACAGAGCAGTAACGCATCAAAACTGGGAATACACCTCAATAGTCCGTTCCATGATCCCATGTACATCCTTTTGAACTAATGTAACCTATCACATGGTACAGCAACCAATGGGATTGTCTTCAATACCATTGGCTGTACTACTATGTTTTATAGCCATGTGGTTTGAAGGATGTGACGTACCTCCTCTGGAGATGACATCACATCCTTCCAATCAGATTGGAGCTGTACCATCTGACCTGAAAATGTGATGTCACAGGCCCTATATAAGACCTCAACGCCTCATTTAACAGGAAGTTGAGGATGAGAGAACATCCTGTTCTCGATTTACCACTGGGTTTTGGATTGACAGATGAAGATAGAAGATTAAAGAAAATAAAGAAATAATGACAGAGGAAAAAAGAAGACAGTGATAGAAGATAAAAGAAAGAAGAATTGTGTTACCTGTTCCAGATCTTCAAGGTGGATGGCGTTGGATTGACTTTGATGATATCGCGGTACTAGAGCTTGCAGAATCCCCGGGATTCAGAGGGTCAACACTTCTAAAGGTAAGAAAAATATTGACTGTATGTAATTTTATTTTTACAAGTTTTTTGATTGTATTTGTTTTTTTTAATGTTTTTCATTGGCCATTGACTGATAATGTATTAATCTGTGCCCATTTATGGTACAGAAAAATACAGTGACAAACAATGTATTTTTTGTCAAATGCTTTTTTTCTATTGATTGCTATTCTTTCGATTTCTATTTATTATTTGGATTAAATTGATTTGAATTCGGATGGGTTGTTTTTAGTACATTTTAGGATTGGTTAGCGTTTTTAATTATTTATTTGTTTTATTGGCTACTGGTTTTAATTAATTGTTTTGTTGGCTAGTGTTGTAAATTAATTAATTGTTTTGTTGTCTAGTGGTTTTATTTGTATAATAGTTTGCTTGGATAGTTGTTTATTTAATTGTATTGTTCTGGAATACAGGCAGTCCTCGTTTTACAACGCTTCGCTTTACAACGAATGGCTTATCCAACGCTATGCAATGCATACCTATATTCATTTTTACAACACCAAAATGGCTTATCCAACGCTCTTACGACGCTTTGCAACGTTGTGTATGTGTGTATATATATACACATTCACATAAACAACGTTGCAAAGCGTCCTAAGAGCGCATATATATATAATATTATACTATATAATATTATATTATACTATATAATATATTATTTATTATGTTATATTATATATATAATACAGTATATGCACTATATAATTTATGTGTGTGCTACATATCTTATTGCCTGCATAAAATATTTGGGGTATTTTAGTGCTAAAGATGCCTTCAGGAACGGAACCTTTCATTTAAACAGTGTTCCTATGGGAAAACGTGTTTCACTTTACAACGTTTCGCTTTACAACGCCATTTTGAGTAACGCATTGTGTCGGATAACCGAGGACTACCTGTAACATAATTGTTATAATTGAGCTATTTTCATAATAGATAATTATCTGTGATGTGTACTATTAGGCTACACTGTGGGGCCCACGGACATCCTCAGGGAACACCTGGAGACCCACGGACACTTGCAGGGACAACCCGGGGACCCCCGCTGGCCTCTGATATCAATCCTGTGTATACAAATGTAAAAAAAATGCTTTTATGAGGGCACAGGGGTGGGTTGTGTATTGGTGGTTAGTACATATTGTAATGTTTATTGGGGGCAGAAGGGGTGATTGAAGTGCCAAGTACCCGCTTCACTCACCCCCTCTACCCTCAATAAAGCTTCTGTTGTTCCTTAACCCCTTCAATGCATTTTTATTGCATGAGATTATGCCGGGGGCCTCCGATGCTGATAATAATGGGTATCAGCTCAGGAGACTCCCGGCATCAATCCAATGCAGGAAAAATGCATTTTTCCCCCTAAATCCCCTCTTGACGCTTATTGGCAGCTTCTCACCTCCTTCTGCCACCTTTTCCTGGTGGGAGGATTTTGAGAGGAAATCTCAATTCTAGATCCGTGATTAGCCTTAATAATCTAATCGGGGCTTCTAGAATTGCACGAGTTTGAAAACCTGCCGATAAGTGGCTTCTCACAGCTCGTTTGGCATTTTTTTTTCTCAGAATTTTTTTTTTCCATAAAGGGCTTTTATCGACGACTTATCAGGGCTTACTCATTGAGGAAAGTGTGCCTAATCTTTCCGACCAAATTGATAGTCTGCATAAATTAATTGAGAAAGAAACTCGGTCCTGGTTGGACATGGTCACACTGGAGGAGTATGCCAGGTGTGGCCGTATCCCCAGAGGCTTAAGATTCCGAAAAAAACCTACTTACGCTGCTGACAATGAGGAATTTGTAAAGGTGTGGGAAAGACTCCTTGATCATTGCTCATTTGAATTAATCAGATTGTTGGTCTTGGAGAGAATGAAAGAACTAACAGATCTCGACTCCAAGATCACTCAGATTAAAAATGAGATTTTATCAATGTCTTGCTTAGATCAATTACCACAACTCACAGAAGATATGTGTTCTAAATTGAACAAGCTTGAAAATCAGATAATAGCGTCTAAGAATAGAAAATTCTTAAGGGAACAACTCAAGAGATAAGAAACTTCAGGAAGGAGTAGATGCTTCACATAACCATAAGACGCCTGTTCCCACTCCTAAATTAGACCATGTAAGTAATAACCCCCATAAACCCCACAAATATTACAAACACCCGCCTAGAACACCTAGAGATTCTAATCAATATCATACCAATCCACATTTTTTCCCTCCCTATGACCAACCAAACAGACACACACCTAAACATTATAGGGAAAACACTTCATACAAACACCCATGGGGTCATCTTACGGGACCCCCCACTCATTGGAAATATCAAAAATCCAAAAATAATAAACATTATCAGAAGTACCACTATACACGTGATCACAACCCTAGAGAACCCCCTAGGGACTCAAGGAGTACAGTGACACAACAACAACAAAAAACGAAAGACACTAAAGGCACTCAAATTCCATTGACCAATAAATATGAGGTTTTAGGCACTATGCCAGAAACACAGAATGAGGATTTTTTAGCCAGGCTGAATCAAGTCAGACAAACAATATCGACCTGGGATCCAAATCACCCACCAGAGACCAAACAAAAATTATCAAGGAAAAGAGAGAATTCAGAAGGGGAACAAGGGGGAGAGGACGAATCACCACACCCCTTCAAAAAACCTACCCAGACAATACTACACTGATCAATAATGGTATTTTCAATCTATCGTCCATTACCATAGATGATACCCTTATGATGTTGCTAAGCAAAGGTTTATCATTTGCCCCCACATGTAAGGCCAAAAATTTTGACCTATATGTGGATCTTCAAAAATTCACTAGGAAACTCACATTGGGCAGACATTTTTCAACTGCCCCTAATGTTTCAGAACCAGCATCCCTCAATATATGTTCCAATATTGAGGGCTTTACTATTGAGGAACAGGCTGTGCTGGTTGACCTTACTAACTTAGCTGATGAGGGGCATATGGATGCCCACTTTGAATATCCAGTGAATCATACCAACTATAAACCTCGATCAGTCTTTTATCCCTATCACTCTCGCGGTCACTTTATTGAAATCTTTAATAAATTAGTAGAGAAGGACTTTGGGGAACTATGCCAAACACAAGAAGGGAAGTATAAACATACCAGTAATTTAACCACCCAAGAAAAATTGGTATTACAAGAATTAAAAAATAATCAAGATGTCATTATACGTGAGGCGGACAAGGGTGGGGCCATTGTCCTTCAAAATAGGACCGACTTCTGTAAGGAGGCAATACGGTTATTATCAGACAGCAATTCCTATTGCAAATTACCCAAAGATCCCACTATACAATACCAGGAAGATCTCAAACTATTACTTGAAAGGGCACGACATTCTGGTGTGTTAAGCAAGGCAGAGTATGATTACCTCTTTTGCACTGCTCCCACCATCCCTATTCTTTATCACTTACCTAAGATTCACAAATCACTCACTGATCCCCCTGGGCGACCTATTATTTCGGGCATCAACTCTCTTACAGCTAACCTTTCCCATTATGTGGACACTTTTTTACAACCACTTGTGCCGACATTACCCTCACATTTATTAGACACCACTTCGGTTCTCACTCTACTCAATGACTTTCCCTGGGTGAACACTTATTTACTAGCCACTCTAGATGTACAGGCACTTTACACATCGATACCACACAAAGGTGGATTGGAGGCCATAGACATTTACTTAGCACTTCACGACACACTTCCACTCATTCAACGTCACTTTATTCACGATTCTATTGAGTTTATTTTACAACACAATTACTTTCTATTCCAGCACGATTTTTACCTACAGCACTGTGGTACTGCTATGGGGACACGCTTTGCACCATCTTTTGCCAACCTTTATATGGGATGGTGGGAGTCGGTGCACATATGGGGTATAGATGAATCTCCCCCTCAGCTAAAACTTTGGAGGAGATACATTGACGATATTCTGGTTGTCTGGGATGGCGACCAGGCATCATTTGACAACTTTGTTGACAGGATTAATAATAACAATTTTAATCTTACTTTTACCAGCAATGTCCAGAAGGATCATACCACCTTCTTGGACTTATCTATTTACATTCAAGGGGATTCCCTCCTAACCCAAACCTTTTTCAAAGATACTAACGTTAATTCCTATTTACATCCTAGAAGTGGACATCAAAAAAAGTGTATTGATAATATTCGATATAGCCAATTTCTCCACATCAGCAGAAATTGTGCAACCATCGATACTTATATGGAACAGTCACAAATACTTATTAAACGTTTCAGGCAAAAGGGTTATCAGGAGGAACTTATATCTGAATCCTATCTCAAAGCACTGAACAAAAATAGAGATTCATTATTAAAAAAGAAAAATAGGAAACAGCCTACCGCAAAAAATAAAGTATGTAAGTACAGTGGCTCACAAGCTGACAATATACACGTAACCAACTCCCTTTCTGTAAATTATAAAAAAGATAAACAGGAGACGCCGTTTTTTGTAACTCAATTTAATTTCTCTCATAATTCTATAAAAAACATTCTGACAAAACATTGGCACATTTTACTTATGGATCCAATTTTAAATAAATTTCTTGCCCAAAAACCACCCATTGTTTTTAAAAAAGCACAAACATTAAAAACCATTCTTGCCCCTAGTCTATTAAAGGGAACAGATAAACAACTTAAGAGAGACTTAAGGGATACATTGGGAGTAGTGGGAAATCACAGATGCGCCAGGTGCAAGATTTGTCCAAAAATGCTTACATCTAAGACTTTCAAATCTTGCGTCACAGGGCTAAACTATAAAATATCTAATTTTATTGATTGTCTGTCCACATATGTAGTGTACATATTGCAGTGCAGCTGTGGACTACAGTACGTGGGCAGGACACAGCGAAATTTGAAGCTGCGCATCATGGAGCACCTACGCAACATCACTAACATTCCCAAATTAGAAGCCACCTTCAAACCTCTCACTCATCTTTTGGCCCACTTTAAAGATGTGCATAACTGTAGTACAGTGGGTGTACAATATATGGGCATTGAGATGATAATGAGCGATGTGAGGGCAGGAGATAGAGATCTACAACTTGCCAAACGTGAGCAATTTTGGATCTTTACTCTCCAGTAAAAGCACCCGGGAGGTCTCAATGACTATATTGAACTCACATCTTTTTTGAGATAAATGGAGAGTAGGGTTTGCAATATGACCAATTAGGTTTCAACTACATCTATTGTTCTTGGTTTTTATTTCCTTTACCCTCCCTTCTTTCCTTTTCCCTCCCCCTTTGGTCACCCCCCCCTCTTTTTCTCTTTTTCCCCCCTTTTCTCATTTTCATTTCTTTCTTTCTCTCTTTCCCCCACCCTTCTCCCCCTCCTTCTTCCCCCCCCCTCCCATTTTTTTTCTTTTCCCCCTTATTCTCCCCTCTTTTTCCCCTCCCCCTTCTTTCTCATTTCTTTCCTCTTTTTCCTCCTCTTCTTTCTTCTTTTTCCACACCTCATTCTCCTTCCAAATCAATGTATTTTTATGTATTTATTGTATATATTATTGTGATTCAATATGTGGTCTTGCAATGTTATTGTATTATTGCCTGACTATTTATGGTTTTATCACTTACATGGGTGGCCTTGAACAGTAATTTTATTTTATATTTAATTCCAAATAACATTACCAACTAAACAATTTAATTTATATATACATATATATTTACATATTGGTATGTACAAATGCTATAATGCATCACATATGTATTCATTACATCTTCCCATTTTAGCTGTTACCTTGCACTTACTGTGCATGCTACGCACATTGGCTAACTAATTATCCAATTGGGATTTCAGTGTGACTGTATAAAAGGCCCCCATGTAGGTGTCCAAAATACCGCCTGATGAAGCACAGTATCGTGTGAAACGCATTGCGGAGCCCACACAGTGCTATCGGTATTCAGCCCATTGGTGGAACAAGCCCCAGCACTTTTACAATCAGTTAGAGACTCTTTCGGTTAGCCGGAGTGAGTTTCTACTGGAGAACCGGCGATTGTGGTGGGCTACTATACACGGGTCCTGTGAGAAGCCGCAACCCTGAAGTAACAACAACGTGGTGCCGAGCCAGCCAGCCCCAGCGCGCGGGACTGACCAGTAAGCCTCAGCACCATCCCCCTGTGCCTAGGACACCACCAGGACTGTTGCCCCTGCACTGCTCTACTCTACTTATATATCCTTATATGTAAGTTTTTACTTGTTATTTATCACATTGTTTTATTAAATCTTGACCCTTGGTGCGCTCTTGTGTTTCATTTTTCACTTACTGAATAGCAGGAGGCTTTTGGCGAAGGCCTCGGTAACTGGCTTATCGGCACTTAGATTGTAAGCTCCTCGGGGCAGGGACTCCTCTTCCTTAATGTTATGTTTATGTCTAAAGCACTTATTCCCATGATCTGTTATTTATATTATCTGTTATTTATTCGATTACCACATGTATTACTACTGTGAAGCGCTATGTACATTAATGGCGCTATATAAATAAAAACATACAACACAATACTTAGTGCACAGGCCCTTATGTATTTTTGTTTTGATTTTTTTTCTTTTCTTTGAAGTTTCACAAGTTGTTCGATCAGTATATCACAAATTGGGAGAGTACAGATGTGCAAAATATTGCTGAAGTTCGTGAACCAGTCTAAATTTGCACTTTTTTTTGCAAATAATGTGCCAAACTTTAAATGTTGATTTGCAGGTCAGCAGAACGTAAATTAAGGTTATATGACCCTTCATATTCTGCTTTTTCTATGAAATTTGGGCAAAACTGTAGAAAAGGTAGCACATTTATTTCAGTGAAAATTTTACAAAACTGGAAATTTAAGGGAAATTCAGAAACCTTTTTTTTTGTGAAGCATATTTGAAGACATTGGCATATCTCTACATAGAAGTTAGGGTGTGTACAGGGATTTGGGACACTGACTCTGGGATCGCAATGATTCTGAAGTTTCACCTCAATCAATTCTCTGCATCTTCCTGAGCATCACATAGATTGACTATTTGGTCCTTAATATGGAAAACCTCTTCAGAGAGGCTGCTGTGGGCTTGGGCATGTTCATCAAACTTGTTTTCCAAGTTGTCAGTGCGTGAACAGTGAAACCTTTTGTTTGATTTAACTAAGAGCTCTCTGAAGTTGAGCATGAAATGTGTGCTTGATGTTATTTAAAGGCGCAGATAAGTCTTGTTTAGTTGTGAGTTGTTGAAGATCTAAGTTATAGAGATAGGCAATTGTGTTGAATTTTGCTTCATGGGTTAATTTTTTGAAGGGACTTTTAGGGTCACAAATTAGAGCAAGGTTGCCCACTTTTGCTATATAAACTATATTTGTTGTTTTGTTTTGTCAAAGTGAAAATGCTGCCATGCTGTTCTTTATTTTTTAATTTAAGTTTTAACATTTGTATTTATTTATTGTTCAAATGTGTGCATATTATATATATATGGGGAAAGGGGAAACAACGGCGCAAAAGACTGTTACCTATACAATAAAATTGAGTATAAAAAGACTGGGGGTATAAATTTAGATTGCTGGTTGTTCTGAAATGAAATGAAGAAAAAACAAAATATAGTGAAGCACGTTTAGTAAAAGAATATGCGCAAAAGTAGATTGCTACTTACAAAGTAGCAGATGTTAACAAGCATATAGGATATTATAATCCTCTCCGCCCTGCTGCCTGGAGTTATGATGTGTCTGTCCTCCACGTGGAACACCGGAATCCACCGTGCTGGTTCTCCTCTGGCTGCAGATCTTCTCCTTGACTTCCTGGTGTGCCTCTGATCTCGCGAGACTAGCCCGCTGAGGGTATACGGTCCAGGAGTAATCAACGGGTTCCGCTAACATGTAGATACTCAATAGGGGAGCTGAAAGTTTGTCTTAGAGCCTCCTCCCTACGCGTTTTGTCCTGGAATATTTTTTCTTCTTCTTCAATTTTACAAATATTTTAGCATTTAAAAAAAAATGTCCAATAAAATATTAGTGGTGGATAGTGTTAGACTTCAGCGAAATTCAAATATGCGAATCCTAGTTTTTTTGTGAAAAATTTGCCCATCCCTACTTGGCTCTCACCGCCTTCTGAGTCCGAATCCTCACATAATGGAGCATGTGGCAGGGATTTGCCTGAAGGGTTTGGCTGGGCCTACCTCTTTCGTTTACAAAATTGAGAGACCTCCACTGAAGGATGTCTTTTCGACTACTGAGGCATAATACTCTGTTTGAAAGGCTCTTTTCAGTGTGGTAATGCAGTAGTGGAAGTAAGATAATGCCCTATTTATAAACACATTTGCACCGTACCATGGGAGAAAGCATCCTTGCTAACGGCACAATGCATGAGCCTCTTGACCTAGTTTTTAAAAACATATATATATATATATATATATATATATATATATATATATATATATATATATATATATTTACATTTAGTCACGCAATCACTTTATTTTCCAATTAGCGGAACAATTATTTTTTGGGGTGGGGGGGATATGTTTCTGTGTCAAAACCCCTGTGACGAAGAATATCGTAACAGCAAACTAATGTGAAGCCCTAAATTGTATACTTATGCTGCAGATTGATTGATCTGAGATAAATACTAGCTGTGTTCTTAAGCCAGGCAGTTATCCAGGCGAAAGCTTTGAAGGAAGTACATTAGAAAGCAAGTTGCACAGTGCTTCTCCTTTTTTTATTTAATCTCTTAGTTTATGATCGTATGCAAAGCTGCGAAAAGCTGAGAAAGACTGTCATAAAAAAATAAAGAATTCAGTCAGGCCACTTGCTTTCACTTACATAAATGAAACACAGCGTATGGTTATGGCACTGTGAATACTTCAGCAATAACAAGAACTACATGCAATTCAAATGAGAAACATACGGAGGAATTTGTGTAGCTCCAAAGTTTGTAAGTTCAGGGTAACGCATAAAATGCCAAAAATATGTGCATTCCTTTTTTTTTTTTATGTTGAATCGTTTTAAAACACTTTAAATGATCCCAGGAGATCATTTCAAAGTCTTGATATTTTTTTTTTTTTTCGCAGTAAATTATCCAGATGGGCAACTTTGTCTGCTGGTTATCGAAAATAAGCTACAAAACCAAACTACATTACACAAAACATTGATTTTCCTCTTTTGTAGTTGTGAGTTTATAAAAATACAAAAAAAATTGGGGACATTGTAAATAAAAATAAAATGCAAAAACAAATGATCTGGCTATTAGGTCATGTTCACTTTGTGTACATTATATTGGTATATATTGTCATATAATATGAATTTAGTCTTATCTAGGGCATACACATTATATGGTACTATACACAGTACAATTTACAGGTACAATTAATCCATGATTTTAGCTAATTAATCTGATTTTGGTGCCTAAGGAGCAATGAGATCATGTGTATTTCTAAAAGAAACAAAATGAATAGAAGTTTTATTGTGAACCAATACATTGCAACCGAATGCAAACGGACAAAAACAGAATAAAACAGCAACTAAAAGGTGAGGAATATGATTACCTGCGATCTCACTATTTTTCTTGCTATGATTTACTGTACTTCTCAATTACTTCTGACAGAGGGTTTGAAACACTGAATTTATGGTGCTTTTTGCTGCTGTACGCACATGCAGAAATTGTGTTTTGCAACCTTTTTCAAATGGAGTAATTACATTTGAATAATATATTAGTGAGTTTTGAAATATGTTCTCAGTAGTACTAATTTGCTCTTGTATGGCCAGCGTGAAGAAGGTCACAATGTCTAAAATGTGTTGATTGCAAATAGTTTGCTTTTTTACTTGTTGTCAACACCCAGAGGCGGGAATCACATTTCTCACTTGGTAAGGTCTGTAACTCCTTTGTGTTAAAATAAAATTGCAGTTAGAGGCTTATAAAGAAATGATAAATAGACAGGCGATATCTTATGTAGAAACGTATTTTAAAAAATTACTGTTTTGTCTGTAGACTTCTTTTGTGCCTCTCCTGACTATTACTTTAAGGCTGCGTCCCCGCTGGCGCTGTGCGCTTGGCGCTTGCCGCTTTTACTTCCTGTACTCTTTATGTTGACTTCCCCGCTCGTGCGGGCACGCATGCTCTCCCAAGCTTGGCGCTTGAGGAGACAAAAAAAAGTGACTTTGAAGCGCGCTCAACATGCCCCCAATGTCCCTCCGCTCCCGCTTGCAAGATAGACAAGACACCCGGCGCTCATGCTTAGATAGTTGGTGACGTCACCGCTCTCAAGCATGAGCGCGGACAGCGCCAGCGGGGACACAGCCTTATATGTGGATGGGATGAAGAAGGTTCTCAATAGACTGATCAATAGAGGCTTACTTAATTTGGATAAAGCATGTAATATAGTAAGCGCAGGCGTGCGCACAGCATTGTGCGTGCATGTGGCGCATGCGTTTAGTGCCTGTAGGCCAAATGGTGAAGCGTGGCCATGACGTCACAACAGTAGGCTGCACTGTGATTGGCTCACAGTGTCACTTGGCACGGCAGCCGCTCGAAAATTCAAATTTCCTTGTATTTCCATACAGCTGCAGCGCAACTCTGTCTGCCGTGCATGTGCGCGTCGGCACTGGATAAACTGTCATAGGGAGACAGGTATTTATCATTGCCTCGCGCGCAGCCGCACGCGCGCCAGAGCTTAGTATAATACCAGCCAAAAGCGGTTTGGTTCTCAGGAGATTTGTCACAGAATTTCCCCCTTCAAATTATGTATCTGTTATATTTTGGGTCCCAGTTTCAGTCCTACCTGCCTTATAATATTAAGGGTAATCCTCAGCAGAAACTAATTCTAACCTACATTTCGAGTTGTTTGTACAGATATAGCAGAGCTTAATGTTTCTGGTAGCGGGTTAGGTGCAGTCATGTGACTGCGGCTGCCCCGTAGCCAGAAGATTAAGGCTGCTGCAGGTCCGATCCGGAAGCATGACACCCCGCAGTGCAACCGCGGCAGACACTGTATCTGGAGCCGCTGCTTTTTCTTTCACAAGCCACGGCTGCAGAGGCAGTAAGTCTTCCTACATCTGTGGGAGTATGGATAACGTGGCAAAGATAGTCACTGCTTATGAGAAAGCAGGAATTTAGAAAACACAATTGCCCAAGTTGCGAAGAGGGTTGTTGACAAAAACGTGCAGAATGAGGAAATATCCCCCCCCCCCCCCTATCCTCAAATGCAGCTGAGATCAGTGACAGTTACCAAAAACCTGGGCTTGCAGGGAAATTAGTCCCAGTATTTCAAGGGAAAGGTGTTAAACAAGCCACCCCATCTATGAAACTGGGATACATTTACTAGTGATCATAAACATAACTAGAAATTGGGGAATTAAATAAATATTCCTAGATGTGGATAAAAGAAGTATAAATATTTTGTCTCCAAGTTATAAAAAAATCACATAAATCCTAAGGAAAATGTGTCTAAACTTCACATTGACTGCCATTGTTTGTTCAAATCTATGATTTTGATAAGAAGTCTTCTCATGTGTACAATTATGTATGTGTGTTCAGTACGAAAGAGACAATTATAATTGGAAAGATATGGAAAAGACAGGGTAAAGAGTTAGAACTGTGTGTATGGTATAATCTGCAGAACAATAGTGTATGCAACAACTGCCAGCAACTGAAGCTGGGCAAATTTATTCTGACATAAACAAGATCCAGCAAATTTCAACAAATGATTCCAAGCTGACTGAGTATAGCCTCTGCTCATGTCGTAAGGAAATAAATAATTTGCCAAAACTGGATTCCATAACAAACTAATGCAGGCAAGCTTGATTCTAGAGGATGACTGTGTTCTCTCTGGACCAAAAGAGGCAACCTCTTTCCCTCCCTATTATGTAGATAATGTGTATTGTCTCTATGGCTTTTAACAGAGAAAACCATTTGCCATAGGCCCCCAATTCATGCAAAGGGTGTGTGGGTGACTCTTATTTCAACATGGCAAGCAAAGGAAAACATTCTTGAACAAAGCTGCCCTGCTTCAACTCAAATCATGGATATTGAAATGACAGGGGCTCTGAATAGTTTGAGAAGCTGGTGTGTATTACTAATAAGACTGTGCCTTGCTGTTTACCACATATAGTCCAGATACTACAGGAGTTTTTTTCCCACTTGAAGCTGGGAATCGATTACCAAATCATACAAACACTATGACGTGTTAATAATAACTTTATCTATTTTCTTTCATCTGTAACAATTATTTGCCTTTAAGCAGCAGTACAAGCAAAAAAATTATCACATATCTATGCAATATTTATGCGAAATCATTTTGATGTTATTGTTGTTTGTTTATTTCCTTCCTTCCCTTCCCAGCTTTATATAATCTTGGCCCAACTGAAATCATTAATAACCATACAGACAGGCAATTATTGCATTTATAGATGTAATACAATTAGTACATTGGAAATTCTGTCCGGGTTTTAGTTTGTGTGGTGTTAACATTGTGAATTGCGTTACCTAACAATCAATAAAAGTCCTTACCTGGAGCATTTTTGTTCTTCAGTAATCACCACCATCATCATACCATGTAACTAACTCCAATGAACCTATATAATAGACATCTAAACCAGTTTGTTTTCAAAGCTGATAACGTGACAGCATGCTATTATAGGCCCGGTACTTGGACATTATCACACTGTTGATTTGGAGTTATTTGGCAGGTATGTATTAAGTTATTAAAGCCTATTGGCTAGCTGTTCAGAATATAAGCCCATAATATGTCTTTCCAAGACTGGACCGAAAGGTCCTTTCAAAATTAAACTTTTGATATACTTTTTAATACCTTTGACGTGCCGGTTTGTTCCTCACTTTGGACTATGCTTTATCCAGATGACCAGTGGCGTAGGTAAACATATGCGGGTCCCCGGGCAAACATTTTTTCAGGGCCCCATTATAAGTGAATGTATTCTGTAGATTCATAATTATATATATTGCACACATATAAATGTAAATTAAATATAAAATATAGATTACTCATGTACTCACCATTTATTTTTAAGTCAGAAGTTCCGTTTCTGCACTTTTCGCTCAGCAAACACGTCAGTGATGTGATCCACTAGGCCCGAGAGCGTGACAAATGTATATGGGGCGGACATTTTTTCCATGCGGGCCTAACGGGCCTAATGGAAAATCCGCCACTGGATAAATTTGAGGGTGGGAACCTCTCTGCACTCATCCACAATGAGATTCAATAGTTTTTTGTTTTTTCTCAAATACTATTGGGCTGTTTTCTCCAAAGTTGTGTATAATTCACCATACGCTTTAAATAAATCAGCATAGTAATAAAGATTATACTGACTGCAATTGTTTTCTCTCTCCCCACCCTCTCCCTGATCTCCTCTCTCTCATCATCCCTCTTCATCATCATCATCATCATCATCATCATCATCTTCTATCTCCCCATCATCATAAGCAGCTCTCTCCCCATCATCATCAGCAGCTGTCGCCCTCATCATCAGTTGTCCCCCCATCATCATCATCATCATCATCATCATCATCATCATCAGCTGTCCCCCTAATCATCATCATCATCAGCTGTTCCCGTCATCATCATCAGCTCTCTCCCCATCATCATCATCAGCTCTCTCCCCATCATCATCAGCTCTCTCCCCATCATTATCAGCAGCTCTCTCCCCATCATCATCAGCAGCTGTCACCCTCATCATCAGTTGTCATCATCATCATCATCATCATCATCATCATCATCTGTCCCCCTCATCATCATCATCATATCAGCTGTCCCCCCCATCATCATCATCAGCAGTCCCCCCATCATCATCATCACCATCATCATCAGCTCTTTCCCCACCATCATCATCATCATCATCATCATCATCATCTCTCTCCCATCATCATTATCATCAGCAGCTCTCCCCTCATCATCAGCATCTCTCCCCCTCATCATCATCATCACTATCAGCAGCTCTCCCTCTCATCATCATTCCATCATTAGCTCTCCGCCTCATCATCATCACCATCATCAGCTCTCCCCCTCATCGTCATCACCATCATCAGCTCTCCGTCTCATCATCACCATCATCAGCTCTCCTCCTCATCATCATCAGCTCTCTCCCTACGCCTCCTCCATGCCTACTTGTGTGTAGTTATAAAGACAGGCAGCGGGAGATGGTATGCGGCAGTGGCGGGCCCCTGGCGTTAAACAGAGTATATGCCGGAAGAGGAATGAGCAGTTGCTTCAGAGGCAAAGTAGGACAGCCATTGAGGAGCGCACTCAGCAGCAGACACCAGAAGTAAGAAAGACTTCTGGGTCGGACTGCTGGGGGGTGCTCCTCCTCTGCCTTCCTGCTCTGCCTTTGTAGCAACTGCTCCTTCCTCTGCCGGCTAATCCTTTATTTAACGCCGGGTTCCTGTCACAACCGCATACCATCTCCCTCCGCCTGTCTCTATCTGAAGACAGAGAGATGGGCTGCTGACTGGGGGTGGAGAGCAGGCACCCTCAAGAGCGCAGGCTCCCAGGCTTTGCCCGGACTGCACGGGCTATAGCTATGCCCTTGCAGATGACTCCTGCATGTACGGAGTTACTGAGTGAGTGCACCTCTACTAGAATAGTCTGCTAATAAGTTGAGGGACCATGCACAATGATACAATTATTTCAACAAAAATAGGAGATAGTAGATGCATTAAAAAATGGACTACTTCAAAAAGGAACACTTTTTATACAAAACTGTTGTATTTGTTTTGCATGTGGGTAACATTTACATTTTAGGTGGTCATGACTCCTTACAATTCCATTAGTAGTTTCCTGACAGTTTAAAGGTGCTGACTGCAAATTTCAAGATGATTCAGAGTTACATGAGAATCAATACTTGTGGAATAGTTTGTATTCAGATCCTGGTCGGAGGCCTTGATTGTGTGATATTGCTGCTTCTGTTATTGCAGTGCTGGTTCTCCTATCTTTATTGAAGTGCTACTGTAGATGTCCTCCATGATTGCAATGAGATTGATACCTTGAGATATGAGTGTTAAACGGATGTGTTAATGATTTAACTTCTAGCAAAAAAAGGGAAAAAGTGAAAACTACTAAAACCATGATCTTCAACATTGACAATCACTATGTAATAGCGCTGTCTCCATTTTCAAGCGTTATAGTCCACAAAAATGAGTTAATCCCTATCAATGGGGATAATGCCAGTGTACTGAACTCATTTTTAACAGTTCAAATTTCTTGCAACGGTATTGCTCAAGGACAAGTGTATATTTGAAGCATATTGTAAAAACTTTTATTAGAAGAGCAAAAGAGTTTTCCTAGATTAAATTATGACATGAGCTTTCAAAACCTTATAGGTCTCTCCTTTATATGTACTCCCTCTAGTGTGACATGTAAGGAATCACAGTTTATACATAACAGCACTTACAGTAATTGGAGAAGTTAAAATTATCCATTGCTCTGTGAAAATAGCAACAATTACCACTGAAGAGATTGCCTATAATTCCCCTATAATTCACTTTTGCCAAACGCATCCCATCCTTGATAGTGGTTTCATAATTGGGGGGAAACAGGGGTTAGTGATAGCAAACTAGAGACATTCATAAATGTGTTCAGACAGATATACAAAATTGTTGAGCTACTATAGTACTTGATTTGACTCTGATAGATAAATTGGGCACATACAATAATTTCAATTGATTTTGAGACATCCAATATTATGTTGGACTCAAAATGATGATGCTACAGGAAGTGCCCTGGCCATGGGATTGGTGATTCTTCCAGCAGCAACTCACAATAATACATTTATATGGAAAATATCAATCTTCGAGGAAATAGACAAGCTTTATAATTCATAGCAGATTTGTTCTTTGTGAGATAAATGGACCTAGGTGTACACCTGAATGCCACAATGACAGTAATAAGGATGATAACAATGACCTGGATTTTGTCGATAACATAAAATCCCACAATAACGATATTAATACATTTATTGTGATAATGATATATATATATCGTGATACCATCAGGTATCTCTAGGCGCTTGGACAGTGCAGTAAGAGTGCTTTCCAGCTCACAGAGAGTTAATCCTCCTTAAAAGTAGCTAGTTCAGCTGATGCCTAATTGAGAAGGCTGAACTCCTGATTGCTCATGGAGTTTTTAATAGTCAGGAAATGACTACAGAGAAGCTGCCATGCTGCCATAGAGACAATGCTGAGTCACAGAGTGAGAGATTGCTGTCCAAGAGAGGGGGACAGAGAAGTGCTCCCCAGCAAGTAAGGCTGGCACAGTTCCTTGGACCCGCTGGATGGTGATCATGGAGTCTGTTGGGGCTGCCTGGGTTTGAATCCCAGAGGAAATCAGGAAAGAGGAGAGACCGTACTGAAGCGGGGACGTCAGCTCCAATGGACTAAGATAAACAAAACACTTTATTGTTGTGTGCAGAGACTATGTACATTGTTGCATATGCCAGGGCATGTTTTAAGCTGGGAACCAGTATAGTTGGCCAGCTGTCGTTAGAAAGGGTATGAAGCTGAATGTACAGTTAGTCTCCTAAGAGGAGTAGGAGTTTATTTTATGTTTTGTTTGGACTTAAAGGGATGGTGGGCCTGTCAGTATGATTTAATTCCTGTAAATAAACCCTATTTAAAGAATTACAGTGTTTCCTGCTTTACATTGGGTCTAAAAGAGACTGCAACGTGGCGTGGGCATCACAATATATATATATATATATATATATATATATATATATATATATATATATATATATATACAGTGTTCGACAAATCACCCAAAAATCTACTCGCCCAACCAAAAAATCTACTCGCCACCTAGTCCCGCCCCCAACCCCGCCCCTAGTCCCGCCCCCAACCCCGCTTTAAAATAAAATATATAAATAAAATACATTTAATAAATTCCTAGTCAGAACAACATTCGTTTTTGACAAATGTATTTATTGTATTACATTATACTACAATTAGTCCTTGTTACATGTGTGTGTGTAAATGTCGGATCTAGAATTAAAAGCCAGGTGTGAATGACTAGTTTCCTGAACCCCTTAACCAGTGTCTGGATGCCCCCGCTTCACAATATCTAAAGCAGCAATCCCACCTGGGATCTTACCTGATCCGCAGTCCCTCAATGTCCAGGTACGCTCATTCCCGCAATGTTATACATTGGGGAGGTGTTCCCTACCTGTCTTCTGGGTTAGGGGGGGTTCCGATGTCTTCCGTGTGAAGTATAGGGTAGTTAAGATTTCGGTGTAGTATAGGGCAGTTAAGATATATAGGGTAAATAAGAGATCCAGATCCAGAGTGTGAGTGACAGAGAGAGAGAGTGTGGGGGAGAGAGAGAGAGAGTGTAGGGGAGAGAGAGAGAGAGAGTGTAGGGGAGAGAGAGAGAGTGTGGGGGAGAGAGAGAGAGTGTGGGGGAGAGAGTGTGGGGGAGAGAGAGAGAGAGTGTGGGCGAGAGAGAGAGAGAGAGTGGGGAGAGAGAGAGAGTGTGGGGAGAGAGAGAGAGAGTGTGGGGGAGAGAGAGAGAGAGTGTGGGAGAGAGAGAGAGTGTGGGGGAGAGAGGGAGAGAGAGTGTGGGGGAGAGAGGGAGAGAGAGTGTGGGGGAGAGAGAGAGTGTGCGGGAGAGAGAGAGTGTGGGGGAGAGAGAGAGAGTGTGGGGGGGAAAGAGAGAGAGAGAGTGTGGGGGAGAGAGAGAGAGTGTGTGGGGAAGAGAAAGAGAGTGTGGGGGGAGAGAGAAAGTGTGGGGGAGACAGAGGAGAGAAACTGTGGGTGACACACACAGAGGGTGGGTGATACACAGAGAGAGAGAGGCTGGGTGAGTGACTGGCTGGGTGAGTGGTTTGCTGGGTGAGTGGCTGGGTGGGGCAGGGGTGACTGGGTGGGTGAGTGACTGACACTGACTGGGGGTGGGGGGGTGACTGACACTGACTGGGGGTGGGGGGGGTGACTGACACTGACTGGGGGTGGGGGGGTGACTGACACTGTCTGGGGGTGGGGGAGTGACTTACACTGACTGGGGGTGGGGGGATGACTGACACTGACTGGGGGTTGGGGGTGACTGACACTGACTGGGGGTGGGGGTGACTGACACTGACTGGGGGTGGGGGGGTGACTGACACTGACTGGGGGTGGGGGGTGACTGACACTGACTGAGGGGTGACTGACAGGGGCGGTGACTGACTGGGGGGGGGGTTACTGACTGGGGGGGTGACTGACTGGGGGGGGTTACTGACTGGGGGGGGTTACTGACTGGGGGGTTTACTGACTGGGGGGGGACCTCTGGTGTCACACACATACACATACTCCCATACACACATACATTCATTCATTCATTCATTCATTCACACACACACACACACACACACACACACACACATTCTCCCCCACACACACACATACACATTCTCACACACACACAGGGGAGGAAAGGCCGCGACCAGCACCACACTCCTCCCCCACCCACCCGCGCCCATCTCCCGCTCGTGTGGGGGGCAGGCCGACATCCCCCCCCCCAATCAGCAGGGTGGGTGGGAGGCACGTGGCGAGGTATCCCTCACTGGGTGCCCCAGGTGACAGTCAGCCCCGCCGTGGCCGCCACTGCCCTGCTCCCCTCGCCGGCATGTCACAGTGCACGGCCAAGCTGCAGGCTGCTTCTTCCCCCCCAGCCCGCGGCGGCATGAAGTTCGTGGGGGGGGGGGGGGGGGGGCAGGCCGACATCCCACCTCATGCGGCGGCTGCGCCATCATGAAGGTAGCTGGCGCATGGGAGGCACGTGGTGAGGGCCGAGCCCCCCCCCCGCAAGCCAACCGGGCTGCAGCAGCGGGGACCTCCTGCCCCGGACATCGATCGGTGGATCGAGGGGAAGGGGACAGGAGGAGGGGAAGGGGACAGGAGCAGGAGGAGGGGAAGGGGACAGGAGCAGGAGGAGGGGACAGGGGACAGGAGCAGGGGAAGGGGACAGGAGCAGGAGGAGGGGACAGGAGCAGGGGACAGGAGCAGGGGACAGGAGGAGGGGAAGGGGACAGGAGCAGGGGACAGGAGAGCTGCCGCGGTGGGGAGTAGGGAGCCATGTGGGGACCAGGGGGATCGCAGGGAAGGAGCAGAGGGGCCGCAGCATGGAGAGTACTTACCCTCCAACAGATGTCCAGGCAGAAAGAATGGCCGCTCGTTGGGGGCGGGCTCATATAGAGCCTGGCCACGCGCCCACAAAGCCTGGGAGCGCGCGCGCCAATCAGGAGTCATGTAGGGGGAGTTTTTTTTTTTTTTTTTTTTAGCGCGAGCAGGGAAATTTCAGCGCGAACGGGGGAATTTAAAAAAAAAACACACGTGCTGCTTGGGCAAATATTTACACGCCCAGGGGTTAAATCCACCCGCCCCGGGCGAGTAAATGTATAGGATTGTCAAACACTGTATATATATATATATATATATATATATATATATATATATATATATATATATATATATATATATATATATATATATATATATGTAGAGGTATCAGCACAGATAACATTCCAATAGACACTGTTTATAGTATAGCTTTTGCTTGCTTCATTCATTGTAACATCGCCGGAATAAGAGATCAGTGTATCTCGAAAGCTCGCACAAATAAAAGCATTTCGTTAGCCACAGAACGGTATCATCTATTTATTTTTTGATTATATAATATATATATATATATATATATATATATATATATATATATATACAGTGGTTGACAAATCACCAAAAAATCTACTCGCCACACAAAAAAATCTACTCGCCACCTAGTACCAAACGTGTGCTGCTTGGGCCAATATTTACTCGCCCGGGGGTTAAATCCACTCGCCCGGGGCGAGCAAATGTATAGGTTTGTCGAACACTGTATATATATATATATATATATAGTGTTCGACAAATCACCCAAAAATCTACTCGCCCAACCAAAAAATCTACTCGCCACCTAGTCCCGCCCCCAACCCCGCCCCTAGTCCCGCCCCCAACCCCGCTTTAAAATAAAATATATAAATAAAATACATTTAATAAATTCCTAGCCAGAACAACATTCGTTTTTGACATAAATGTCTTTATTGTATTACATTATACTATAATTAGCCCTTGTTACGTGTGTGTGTGTGTGTGTGTGTGTAAATGTCGATCTAGAAATAAAAGCCAGGTGTGAATGACTAGTTTCCTAAACCCCTTAACCAGTGTCTGGACGTCCCCGCTTCACAATATCTAACGCAGCAATCCCACCTGGGATCTTACCTGATCCGCAGTTCCTCAATGTCCAGGTACCCTCATTCCCGCAATGTTAGGTGTTCCCTACCTGCCTTCTGGGTTAGGGGGGGTTAAGATGTCTTCTGTGTAAAGCTTGAGTCAGATCTAGAAGAAAGTAGTATAGGTTATTTTGGTTTAGTATAGGGCAGTTAAGATATATAGGGTAAATAAGAGATCCAGAAACAGAGTGTGAGACAGACACAGGGAGAGGGTGAGAGAGAGAGAGAGGGGGTTTGAGAGAGATAGGGGGTGTGAGAGAGAGAGAGAGAGGGGGTGTGAGAGAGAAAGGGGGTGTGAGAGAGAGAGGGGGTGTGAGAGAGAGAGGGGTGAGAGAGAGAGAGAGGGTGAGTGAGAGAGAGAGGGTGTGAGAGAGGGCGTGAGAGAGAGAGGGTGTGAGAGAGGGGGTATGGGGGAGAGAGAGAGGGTGTGAGAGAGAGAGGGTGTGAGAGAGAGAGAGGGTGTGAGAGAGAGAGAGGGTGTGAGAGAGAGAGGGGGTGTGAGAGAGAGGGGGTGTGAGAGAGAGGGTGTGAGAGAGAGAGGGGTGTGAGAGAGAGAGGGTGTGAGAGAGAGAGGGTGTGAGAGAGAGGGTGTGAGAGAGGGTGTGTGAGAGAGGGTGTGTGAGAGAGAGAGAGTGTGAGAGAGAGTGTGTGGGGGAGAGAGAGGGTGTGGGGGAGAGAGAGAGGGTGTGGGGGAGATAGAGGGTGTGTGAGAGAGAGAGGGTATGAGAGAGAGAGAGAGAGAGAGAGGGTGTGTGAGAGAGAGAGAGAGAGGGTGTGAGAGAGAGAGGGTGTGAGAGAGAGGGTGTGAGAGAGAGAGGGGGTGTGAGAGAGAGGGGTGTGAGAGAGAGGGTGTGAGAGAGAGAGGGTGTGAGAGAGAGAGGGTGTGAGAGAGAGAGGGTGTGAGAGAGAGGGTGTGAGAGAGAGGGTGTGTGAGAGAGGGTGTGTGAGAGAGAGAGAGTGTGAGAGAGAGTGTGTGGGGGAGAGAGAGGGTGTGGGGGAGAGAGAGGGTGTGGGGGAGAGAGAGAGGGTGTGGGGGAGAGAGAGAGTGTGTGGGGGAGAGAGAGGGTGTGAGAGAGAGAGAGAGAGGGTATGAGAGCGAGAGAGAGGGTGTGAGAGAGAGAGAGGGTGTGTGAGAGAGAGGGTGTGAGAGAGAGGGTGTGAGAGAGAGGGTGTGAGAGAGAGGGTGTGAGAGAGAGGGTGTGAGAGAGAGGGTGTGAGAGAGAGAGAGAGGGTGTGTGTGAGAGAGAGAGAGAGAGAGAGAGAGGGTGTGAGAGAGAGAGGGTGTGAGAGAGAGAGAGAGGGTGTGAGAGAGAGGGTGTGAGAGAGAGAGGGTGTGAGAGAGAGAGGGTGTGAGAGAGAGAGGGTGTGAGAGAGAGAGAGGGTGTGAGAGAGAGAGGGTGCGAGAGAGAGAGGGTGTGAGAGAGAGAGGGTGCGAGAGAGAGAGGGTGTGAGAGAGAGAGGGTGTGAGAGAGAGAGGGTGTGAGAGGGTGCGAGAGAGAGAGGGTGGAGAGGGGGTGAGAGAGAGAGGGGGCGAGAGAGAGAGGGCGATGGGGTGGGGTAACTGGGGTAACTGGGTGGTGTGACGGGGTGTCTGGGTGGGGTGATGGGGTGACTGGGTGGGGTTTCTGGTTGACTGGGGTGACTGGGTGGGGTGGCGGGGTGACTGGGTGGGGTGGCGGGTGACTGGTTGACTGGCTGGGGTGACTGGTTGACTGGGTGGGATGACTGGTTGACTGGGTGGGGTGACTGGTTGACTGGGTGGGGTGACGGGGTGACTGGGTGGGGTGACTGGGTGGGGTGACGGGGTGGTGGGGTGACTGGGTGGGGTGGTGGGGTGACTGGGTCGGGTGACGGGGTGACTGGGTGGGGTGACAGGGAGGTGGGGTGACTGGGTGGTGTGACGGGGTGACTGGTGGGGAGACGGGGTGACTGGGTGGGGTGACTGGGTGACTGGGGGGGTGGGGTGACTGGGGTGGGGTGACTGGGGTGGGGTGGTGGGGTGACTGGAGTGGGGTGACTGGGTGGGGTGACACTTACACTCTCCCATGCATGCACACACACACACACACACTCTCCCATACATGCATGCATGCATACACACACACACACACACACTCTCTCCCATACATGCATGCATACGCACACACTCTCCCATACACACACACACACACACACACACACAGGGGGAAGAAGAAGAAAAAAGGCCGCGCGACCGAGCACCACCACCACCACTGCCCCGCTCGCCCCCCGCGACCATCTCCCTCCCTGCGCGGGAGGTGGGGGACCGCGGGGAAGCGGAGACCAAGGAGGTAAGAGGGGAACACCCCCGCTACCATCTCCCACCCCGCGCGGGGATCTGGGAAGCGGGAAGTGGCGCATGAAGGCGGGAAAACACCCACTACCATCACCCGTCCCGTGCTGGTATCGCGGGAAGTCGGGGTAAGTGGGGACACCCCCCACTACCATCACCCGTCCCGCGCTGGTATCACGGGAAGCCGGGGTAAGCGGGGACACCACCCACTACCATCACCCGTCCCGCGCTTGTATCGCGGGAAGCCGGGGTAAGCGGGGAACACCCCACTACCATCACCCGCCCCGCGCAGGGACCGGGGAAAGCTGGAAGTGGCGCGGGAAGCTGGGGGGAATAAGGGGGGGACACCTCCGCCCCGCGCGGGGACCGGGGAAAGCTGGAAGTGGCGCTGGAAGTGGCGCGGGAAGCTGGGGGGAATAAGGGGGGGACCTCCGCCCCGCGCGGGGACCGGGGAAAGCTGGAAGTGGCGCGGGAAGCTGGGGGGAATAAGGGGGGGACCTCCGCCTCGCGCGGGGACCAGGGAAAGCTGGAAGTGGCACTGGAAGTGGCGCGGGAAGCTGGGGAGAATAAGGGGGGGACACCTCCGCCCCGCGCGGATAAGCAGGGGCCGGGGAGAGAAGGCGGAACACCCTTGCTACCATCTGCAGCCACGCGCGGGTATTGGGGGGGGGAGCGGGGAGTAAGGGGGAACTGCAGGAGGCAGGGAAGGAGCAGAGGGAATGGAGGATTGGAGAGTACTTACTCTAGTACTCTCCAACAGATCTCTGGCCAGAAAAAATGGCCGCTCGTTGGGGGCTGGCTCATATAGAGCCTGGCTGCGCGACCACAAAGCCAGGGAGCGCGCGCCAATCAGCAATCAGGTAGGGGGAGTTATTCAATTATTTATTTTTTCAGCGCGAGCAGGGAAAATTCAGCGCGAGCGGGAAATTTTAAAAAACAAGCACGTGTTCTGCTTGGGCCAATATTTACTCGCCCGGGGGTTAAATCCACCCGCCCCGGGCGTGTAAATGTATAGGATTGTCGAACACTGTATATATATATATAGCAGTTTGAAAAAACCACAAGCACTCCGTCTGAATCAACAAAATACTGGGTGCAAATTTTATAAAATAATGTAGGCAATACGATACCGCATCAAGATGAAATATCAGAGGCAGCACTCCAAATGGTAATCAAAATATTGTATTGAATCAACAAGACATCATTCCAACGTTTCGGTCCACCTTTATCAAGGTGATGTGATTTACAGAGTGAGAACGAACACACATATATACCTAGAAACCAATTAAATGTACAGGTGCAAGAAATAATTAACTTAATCACTCCTCCCATCCATGTTGTTTAACCCCTTGTGTACCTGTCAGCAACTAGGCTGTTGCTGTAGCTCTAGATTACCTGCGTGCATCTGACATGCATCTATGGTTAATGGAACGCAAGGAAATCTCCATTAGAAACCAACTGCGCATGCGCGAGGTTTCGAAATCTAAAAGTGCATAAAACAGCCATTATTTTGCTATTTCAATGATAGCTCACTTAGGAAATACATCTAGGTATGATAAGGAACCCTCACATAAATATTGCAGCTATCCAAAAGCATCAGGTAAGCGAGAAATAACAAGGCTGCCAAAGCGGGACCAACTGCGCATGCGCGAACCGCCAAGGGGTGAAAAATAAATAAATAACTAAAGAGTCTGTTACTTAAAGGGACACTCATATCCTGCAGCAAACTGCGCATGCGCGACCATTAGATTAATGCCAACAGTCATAATGACTGCCACGAACTATAGAAACAGCACTCATAGGTGATGTAAACACCAAAATTCATCAAACCCCTGATAAGCAACATGAGGGAACACATGGATCTAAACATACAGCACCTGAACAAAAACACCTGAAGTGATAGTAAAAAACATCATAAAATGTGAACATACATGATGATGTATACTGGCAAGATATATAAAAATAAAAATAAATGAAGTACACAAATCATTACTGCAACATGCTTTGAGGTAGCTCATGACTATGCCTAAATCAACCTTTATCAGATAATAATTTGGCACGAGCTTACTGGCTATCAATACATGCTTCACATTTGGCTGTATTGATAGCTCGTGCCAAATTGATTTGGCTCGTGCCAAATTATTATCTGATAAAGGTTGATTTAGGCATAGTCATGAGCTACCTCCCCCTTCTTTTTGGGTATGTGTAGGCAATCATTAATAGATAGATTATGGGCCTGACATGGCAAAAGATTACTTTATGATACTTAAATCTCCATCAGAGATTTATATGGTTTTACATTAACCACATCTATTGTCAAAGCATGTTGCAGTAATGATTTGTGTAATTCATTTTTTTTTCTTTTACTATCACTTCAGGTGTTTTTGTTCAGGTGCTGTATGTTTAGATCCATGTGTTCCCTCATGTTGCTTATCAGGGGTTTGATGAATTTTGGTGGTACAAATATGTTTTCATCACCTATGAGTGCTGTTTCTATAGTTCGTGGCAGTCATTATGACTGTTGGCATTAATCTAATGGTCGCGCATGCGCAGTTTGCTGCAGGATATGCGTGTCCCTTTAAGTAACAGACTCTTTAGTTATTTATTTATTTATTTATTTTTCACCCCTCGGCGGTTCGCACATGCGCAGTTCGTCCCGCTTTGGCAGCCTCGTTATTTCTCGCTTATCTGATGCTTTTGGATATCTGCAATATTTATGTGAGGGTTCCTTATCATACCTAGATGTATTTCCTAATTGAGCTATCATTGAAATAGCAAAATAATGGCTGTTTTATGCACTTTTAGATTTCGAAACCTCGCGCATGCGCAGTTGGTTCCTAATGGAGATTTCCTTGCGTTCCATTAACCATAGATGCGTGTCAGATACACGCAGGTAATCTAGAGCTACAGCAACAGCCTAGTTGCTGACAGGTACACAAGGGGTTAAACAACATGGATGGGAGTAGTGATTAAGTATATTATTTCTTGCACCTGTACATTTAATGGGTTTTTAGGTAATGATGTCTTGTTGATTCAATACAATATTTTGATTACCATTTGGAGTGCTGCCTCTGATATTTCATCTTGATGCGGTATCGTATTGCCTATATATATATATATATATATATA
Source organism: Ascaphus truei (assembly GCF_040206685.1). Taxonomy (NCBI): domain Eukaryota; kingdom Metazoa; phylum Chordata; class Amphibia; order Anura; family Ascaphidae; genus Ascaphus; species Ascaphus truei. The sequence continues at coordinate 82,187,682 of NC_134486.1, forward strand.
TATATATATATATATATATATATATATATATATATAGGCAATACGATATATATATATATATATTATAAACAGGTAAATATCTGTTTTGAAAAAATCAGAAAATGTTCTATTAAATTGATGGAAAATGTATTTCTTTATAAACACATTTAATTCCTTAAAATTTGGTAACAATTTACCTTTAGGTTTTTTTTTTTTTAACATTTTACAAACAAAATGTGTTTTTGAATCAAATTAAATAAGTGAATGAGGGGTGAGATGGGATGGTGAGGGGTTAAGAAAAGTTCCAGGGTGGGGAAGGGGTTAGGAAGGGGTTAGGAAGAGTTCTAGGGTAAGAAAGCGTATTACACAGCATATGCTAATGCTAATTATCGACTATGGGACATAGTATACGTCTCTGCACCCCAAACCCACCTTAACAAACTTGATACCCTCTACAATTCAATATGCCATTTTTTTCTCCAATGCAACTACAACACACATCTCTGTGAAATGCTCAAAGAACTAGATTGGGCATCACTTGAGTCTAGGCGCAAAGTTCACCTTTCCTTTCTGGCCTTCAAATACTTTCTGGGTAAGCTACCTGTCTATCTCAACAAGCTCCTCACCCCTACCACATGCAGCACTTATCATCTGAGATCTGACTCCAAAAGACTGTTGTTCATGGTCCCAAGGTTCAGCAAAGTATCTGTCCGCTCCTCCTTCTCTTACCGTGCACCCCAAAACTGGAACAATCTACCGGAGTCTCTCACAGCCACCACCAGTCTAATTTCTTTCAAAACTAAAGCTGTTTTACATTTTAATCTGGTCTGTAACTGTTACATACGCCTATAATATATTATCTCTAACTGTGCATGCAATGACTTGTATATAATGTATACCCTGTTCCCTTATGTAACTGTATTTGTAACCATGTATTATTTGTCATCTTAACTCTATGCCCAGAGGACATACTTGAAAACGAGAGGTAACTCTCAATGTATTACTTCCTGGTAAAACATTTTATAAATAATTAAAAATAAGGGTATGGAAGGGGTTAAGGGTAGTCCCATGGAGGGGAAAGGGTTAAGGGAGTACCAGAGTGGAGGAGAGGGTAAGGAGAGTACCAGAGTGGAGAAGAGGTTAAGGAGAGTACCAGAGTGGAGAAGAGGGTAAGGGGAGTACCAGAGTGAATACGTAGTTAAGGGGAGTCCCAGGAGGGGTAGGAATTGAGGTAGTGGGGTCATGACCCTTTGGTCTTGCTTGTTGTTAAGGGAGATAAGCTATTTTCTCAATTTGAGCTTCTGCACACTGTTTCTCGTGAAGCAACCAGATGCTCCCCTCCTCCCTCCCTAACTCTCTTCCTGTTGCTCTGATGCCATCAGAACTGCGGCCAGAAGAGTGAAGGAAGGGAGTGAGAGGAGCATGTCTAAAAGCTCAGTGAAACAACTCCATACACAGCAGCTGAAACTCTGTGACCCCAGAATCTTTCACCAAGTTATACTGCAGTAATAAATCATGTCACATATTGAGACACACACAGCCCCTGTAATCTCTGAACCCAAACCATCCACACCATATATATTTGTGTCAAAAAGGAGATTCTGGCCTCATGTAATTTAACAAATGACAAAAAGTCTCAGTGCTACATTCAATGTGACAAATTATATAGCTCCACTGCCCTACGCATTTCGTTCCATAGGAACTTCCTCAGGGGTATAATTCATGGTTAGAATATCATCCTTTAAATAATCCTTTATTGCATGACGCCGTGCTGCAAAAGATGCAAACAGCACCTACGGAGTGAAATGTGTAGGGCAGTGGAGTAGCACCAGACAATCAGATGCTGCAAGATCTTCACCCGATTCCTCTGTTTCCTGGTGACGGAGACATTTCCAGAAGTGATATCATCCTTCCGATGTGGATTGAGGAAGAGGTGAGCTGTTGTGCGCCATTCGCATCGGTTCCTGGACTCAGGGTGATCTCAACTCTTAAGATATAGGGGGTCATGTACTAAGCGCCGTTAAGTCACTTTTAGAGCGCAAAGTGCTCTTAGAACGTGATGTTGCGCTGAACACGATGCACTAAGCCACGCAAACAGGCACTTTGCGCTCTAAAACTGACTTTTTTCAGGAAATTTTTCTAAGTCTAACTTTGCTCGTTTGTTACCCTGTTTGCGTTAAATTCTGCCCTTAAGTGGATGCTCTAAGCAACGCAACCTTAGCGTACGTGAAAGTTGCGTTGAACAGAACACGTCAGCTCAAATTAGACGCAAAAAAAGCTGGACTTTGAAAAATTTCCTGCTTTACATTTTTGCATGCGCAACACCCATACAACAGGCCGGCGGGTGTCCCCGGCTGACCCCGTGGGGGTCCCCGAGGGAGGCCAGGGGTTGCGCAGGTGTCCCTGGCTGACCCCGCGGCTGTCCCGGGGTCCCCGCGGGAGTCCCGGGGTACCCGCAGGCCTGCGGTACCAATGTTGTGCCTACAAAAATAATAAACATTATTTCTAACTAAATACACCCCCCTAACACATACAGTACAATAAGCACCCACCCTGAACTGACTATACCCACCCTGTACTCATTGAGTAGTATAGTGGTACATCATACCCATATAATAATAATATGGGCATGATAAGCCTCTATAGCACTCAATGGGCACCCTAATTTCAATACATTAATACACAAGACACACAATAATAAAACCTAACTACAAAAAACATACTTCACTAAATAAAAACATTAGCCAGCTAATCCAATGAATACAAGCAATAACAACATCAACAATGAATTAATTAAACCATTAACCAATTAAACCAATTAATTCCTAAACCAACTCAAAATGAATAGTAACACTAACCAATCAAACCAATGAATTACTACAACATTAATGAATGTAACCATTAAAAGACAAAGAAATACATTCAAACAATCTCTGAAGTAACCATAAAACACATTAGCTGACATAATACAACATTATCTACAAGCGAACACCAATCGCAAACATTTTATTACATTCAGAAGAAATAGCCTCCAAAGAGGAACGTAGAGCACAGCAAGGGACAAATCGCAGGAACCAGCGCACCATAGGTTAAAATCAAGTTTATTGGTCCATAAGAGGAGACACTATGAAAACGGACAGCCACACACTCTGACGCGTTTCGGGCTAAGCCCTTTGTCAAAGAGTATACCCCAATCACAAAAATACACAGTTATATACATAAAATTTAATTACCTTAATTAATCACACCCTCCGGAATCGATGACGTGAGTGCATAGGGACAGACATCTCGCGAGACTCCTCAAGTAATCAGTGCCTCTAGAGACTATGTATCAGCGCACATCGCGCCACCTAGTCAGGAGGATATGTTAATGCAGGCAAACACATGAGACAACACAAGTCCCAATTGCATCCTAAACCGGAAGTGACGTCGCGGGGATCAATCCGCAGTCTCGCGAGATTCCCAGACTCACTGGTGTCTCAAACAAGCAAGGGAGAGCCCCACAGCGCCACCTACCATGGAGGAAATACAAGGGCTAATGCCTAAACAAAGCCAATAATCTACATCACCATATAATCCTATAAACAAATGTTAGTGTGTTATAAACATTATTCAATATTATTGTGTTAATGGACCACATAGAGAAAAAGAACAACATTAATACTACTAATCTAAACATTGTATACTAACTTATATAGGCATAACTATGTCATTATTTATTATTAAAAAATTATATATTAAAAAATATATAAATTAAAAATAAAACAGGGGATAAAAATAGTGGTTAACAGAGAGACATATAGTTGTAATATTAATAAATTCAATCGGAATATGTTCTTAATTTCATCAACAATATACAATATATAGTCTCACTGTAACGACATGGAGACAGATGATGTTCTGTTTTGTTCACGACTTCTTGACATATATAATGATTAACCATAGGTAATAGTATTATGACTATATGTTTTGATTCTAAAGGATCCTTCTATCAATAGTAACAATAAGAGTAACAAATTTCAATGGTAACAAATAGCAGATATTCAATGATAGCATCGACTCAAAGGGGTATAGATAAAGATAATAGTTTGCTCGGCGAGGAATGAACACTATGACTATTGGGATAGAAAATGCTTTAATTCCCAGTCGGTGTTCATTCCTCGCGGAGCCAATGATCCCAGAGAGTGTATCCAGAACATTTCTCTGCGATTAAGGATAAGAGGCTAAGAGTGCACATCCAGTTGCCCTTATCAAAGGAATACCCAAGGCACAATTCCTACGTTTACGCAGAGTGTGTTCGACTGAACAAGCCTTCATTGATAAATCCACTGATCTTAAAAATAGGTTCTTATTGAGGGGCTATGATAGGTCAAACATAGACTCTGCTTATACTAATGCTCTAGAAATGTTCTGGATACACTCTCTGGGATCAGAGGCAAATCTCCATGCAAATGTTACATGTGGCTTTTTTTTCTATCAGCTAGCGAACGTGAAGGTTAAGAACGCTAGCAGGGGAAAAAAAAGCAATACGTACGCTGTGGGTGTTTTGAGCAGGTACGTTAAAAAATGAGCTCAAGGCCTTAGTGAATCGCGTCCCTGGCCTCACTTTTTAACGGATGTGCTTTTTTTGAACATCAGAACGCAAAGCCATTGAGCTTAGTGCATAGCCCCCATAGTGCCCTTTGTGAGTACATTGTCTTATTCTTTTTGTATGTTTTAAGTAAACTGAATATCTGTTCTATGATCTGTTTTTCTTCTCATTTCCATGAGCGGAGGATCTGACGTCTGACTCGACTGGATTTCTGACCTTTGTTTTGCTAACATTCTCCAACAGGCATCATTGGAGTTCCTGACACCTCTGTAAAAAGAGTTTTAACCTGTTTTTACTGCATACCATGTGAGTAGGAGATAATACATTGTTTTGCTCTTCCAACTCTGGATTATAGCTGTGTTGCACTATTTCCCCCCCTTTTTTCCCTTTACATATACCTGGGAGTATTTGCACTCCGTACGCTGTGCCAAACATTTATGAGACGATTGGAATAATTTTTTTCCCATCGGAGCTGCATTACCCTTTATGGTTTCCATACTGTCATATATATTACCTTTCATTATCTGTATTTTTTCACATCACTGGGTTTGGTTATATACCACTTTTAACTTTTAAAGTGAAATTTGCGCTTTAATCTTTTCACCTTTGCTTAAAAAGAACTGCCATTTATAAGGTGGGATGAGAGAGCTTGAAACCTGGGAGGAGGAGTGACAACCTCCACATTGTATACCAATAGAAATGTCAAACAAACATAGCCCCTGTTAGCTTAGAACCCAAACCCACCCCATCATATATATTTGTCAAAAAGGAGTTCTACTTAGATTGTGACCTCATGTAATATAACAAAAGACAAAAAGCCCCAGTACTACATCCAATATGACAAATGATATAGTTAAATACGTATCTGTTTTTCTTCATGTGAGGGTCATTTAGTTCAATTTTTTGGTGAAAGCATTTGAAGCTTGCAAACCACGCAAATGTATCCCCTCTTTTACCAGTCTTAACACTACTGCAACCGCAAAGGGCGTTATTTTGGATCCAGGGTCATGTCTGGGGTATGAATGAACCCAGCTAGCTTCAACTCAGCCCTCTTTCCAAATGACAACAAGACCTGTATATTTTCTTTACTTTATTTAGGAAGGCAGCAATAAAAACAGGCACTTGTGGATAAGATGTTTGTGTTGGAAAGGTGTATATCTGTGGGTAGTAAGGGCAGGTGAAAAGAATTGGCCTTGCCATAGGGGTGTAACATGAATGTACTCACTCTGCCAATGTCAGGAAGTAAAGACAGTGGGTACTGCTTGTGACACATGGATAGGGGTCAGGCCATACTAACTGTCAGCAGGTACAGGGGGGAATGGGAAAGCCCATTAACTTGGAGGACTGGAGATGTTGCCAGGGCAACCAGGGGTGTGACAGACTGGAAGGAAAAAAGGCAACATAATGTATCCATTGCATCTGCACTGGGAGTGAAACTGCAAGGAAAGTAACATCCAAATACAGCTAGCAGGCAGAACTGCCAATGAAAGGGGGGTGAAACAGAGAAGGCAGAAGTGGGTATCTCTGTTCCATGACACTCCCCATCTGGTATCTGGAGATACCACTATATAACAGAATATGTGGAACATTTGTGCAATGCAAACATAACATAACAATGCAAAGGTCCATGTCCACATAGCGAGGTGATACATGCCGGAACCACTGGAATCAAAGTCCTTTGGCCAAAACCTTCTGGTAAGGGAGGCCAGGTGGATGCACAGCTCCAGGTTAGCTGGTTGCACCACAATATCTTTGTGTTAAGGTCTCTTGCACTGTTTTCTTTCAACTTCATGAGAGAACAGTCCTTTTGTCTCTGTAGTTTTCTCTACAGAGTGCATCACCTCATGGATATGCCAGTCGTGGTAGTCTGTCACCCTATCACCTGGCGTTTGGCAGAAGGCGATGGCCTTTGGCACCTTGCAGAAGCGGATCAACGCCCCTGGAAGACTGGTTGTCAAGTCTGATCCAGTGAGTAGTGCGCAGTTTGGAGTGGCTTCCTGGTGCTGAGCATTGGAGCTGAACGTTACCCAGATCTGGCTGGGTTTCTGACGGTGGTGGACACCAGATGATGGGAGGTGCCGGCATTTTTTACCTTCCTTCAGTGAAGGCGCTGGCTCTGCGTGTCCGCTAAGGAATTCTTCCGCGTGAAAACCACAATTTGATTCTTGGTCTCCGGTTCCCTTAGTGGGTTGCGGCGGAGCAAAGAGAGCCTAGAGATGGCATGTTCTCTATTGTTCGGGAGGCGTCTTTTTGGTGAACGGAATGGTAGCGGAGTCACCCAACTGCCCGGTCTGTCTTTGGAGAGCTCTTTGACTGTTAACCTCGGGAATCCTCTATCTTCCCTCGATGGTGTTTGCTTGTCGTCGTCCCTTGTTGTCTGGAACGGTGTGCACCGTAAGTCATCTGTGCATTTCTCTTGCACGAGAACATCTCCATGTAGTTTGGTGAAACGCTTTTGTGTCTCTTTGTTAACTGCCTTCAGGAGGTTATTTTCTCCCTGGAAGTGATGAAGAACAGTCTCTTTTGCCCTAGTAAATCCCTTTATGAAATGTCTCTGCGACTGTCTCTTTTTAGACGTGGGAGAGGACAGTTTTTTTGCCCCTGTGGTTTCACCTGCGGGGTGCAATCTTTTGCTGCTGTACCAGCCGTGGCAGCTGGCTGCTTTGCCACTTCGTATTCTGTGGAGAATAATTGCTGTACTTCTAAGCTGTGCCATTGCTCGCAGGAGGACCGTCCGATTGTTTATTTTCTTTTGGGAGATCCCTTTGTCGGTCACCTTTAGGAGGTTACTTTCTTCCTTCGGAGGAATCGCCTTGTCATCCTTAGTTGTCTGGACTACTAAGTATCCTAGGCCATTGTCACATCCCTCTGATGCAAAGATGATTTTGTTGGTCTCGGGAGTATGACCTTGTCTCTTCTCTTCACTTGGCCTTCCTGTCACTTGGAAATGGCCAAGATACGGTTCGGAGAGAGATGTGTGTCCGCATTCTGTTATCACCGCTCTGCGGGCATTGACATAGTCTGGTTCGTGTCCTTTATCAGTGCGCATGTTGCCCACTATCACTCATCCTAGGTCAAGTCTTTGGGCGAATGGTGCGTTGTGGGGTCCGTTACGCTGTTTACGGACTTTGTGCACCCTCAAGATGTCCCTATCGAGCAGCAGCAAGATCTTGGCGCCTTGTTCTACCGGCGGGATGTAGTTGGCTATTCCTCTGAGGTGCTGGTGATGACGTGCCATGTCTGGTGTGGGAATCTCGTCCCTGTTTGCAGCCATGTAGTTGCACTCGATGAGGGTGGGGAGAGCTATCTTCACTCTGTTATCCACTGAACGTATGACGTAGCCACTTGCTCTTCTCCCTGTTGTCTCAGTTGACCCTGCACAGGTTCTGATGGTGTAGGGGGAGGCATTGTCTTGTAAGTTGAATAAGTCGAAGAATTCCGTCTTCGCCAATGATCTGTTACTTTGATCGTCGAGGATTGCATACATCCGGATAGCCCTCTCAGGTTGTCCCTGGGGGTGCACTGTGACAAGGCATATTTTGGAGCAGCACATTTTGTCACTTCCTTTTCCGCAAACCTCGGTGCACTGAGACGTGACAGATGTTGACTCTCCTTCTCCTTCCTCCCCACCATGCTCTGCTACGGAGGATGGGTTGTTGAGTTGGTGGAGTATCAGCGCCTCTGGATGTAGAGATGTTACGTGCTTGTCACTTTTGCACACTGCACATTTGATGGCCTCCTTGCAGTCCTTGGCTAGGTCAGTCATGGAGTCGCAGCACCTGAAGCAGACTCCGAATTCTCAGAGTAACTTCTTGCGTTCCCCTAAGGACTTCATCCTGAACCCAAAGCATCTGTTAAGTGGGTGTGGCTTCTTGTGTATGGGACATTCCCTGTTTGGGTCCCTTGGTTTCTCGTCTCCGGCGACTGACTGATCGGGAGTAGTTTGGGTCGTGGGAGACACGTCCGTCCTGTGGACCGAGATGGGTGTTTGAGTGTTACCGTATCTCATCACTGGTCTCTCATTCCTCAGGCTGCTTGCACTGTGTGTGGTTTGCGCACCCAAGATGAAACTGGGATCGTTCCTTGTCCTTGCCGCTTCGAGGATGAAGCTCAAGAAGAATGAGAAGGGAGGGATGGTGACTTGCTTCTCCCTTTTGTATTTGGAGCCTTGTGAAATCCATCTTTCTTGGAGGTTGTAGGGTAGCTTCTCCAAGATGGGTCTCACTCCACAAGCTGAGTCTAGGACGTTGAGACCTGTTAAGGAATGGTCTTTCCTTGCAAACTCCAGCTCTTGCAGCAGGTCCCCGAGCTCTCGTAACTTCAAGTAGTCTTTAGCTGTGATCCTGGGAAAGCTGTCGACTCTCTTGAAGAGTGAATCTTCGACTGCGTCGGGGCTACTGTAGCGCTCTTCTAGCCTTTTCCATAGTAGGTCGAGACCTACTTGGGGGTGGTTCGCTTTTGCCGTCCGAAGTCTCTTCGCGTGCTCCCTGGATTCGTTTCCCAGCCATTTGGATAGCAGGTTGAGCTCTTCCCTTGCTGAGAAGCCCAGGCTCTTGATTGTGTCCTTGAACATGAACTTCCACATCCGGTAGTTCTCAGGACGGTCGTCAAAGTTGTCACGCCAGATCATGGCCATGTCTGTCAGGCCTGAGGCATCGGCGTGTTGGTCGCGTTCTGAGGTAGTTGCTGGGAGGGTCCTTGCGGTCGCCTCTTCCTTGGTGTGGATGCGTGATGACTGCTGGTTGGTGTGAGGGGCTGTGTTTTCCCGTGTCGGTGTACCTGGATTTCGAGCCTGTTGTAGTGCATCCGTGTGAGCGCTGGCGTGTGGGTCACTGTTACGGCTGTGGCTATCCCAGGTAGCGTGTACCCTTAAAGGAACGACGTCTTCTCCACGTGAACCTAGCAAGTCTTCGGTGTCTGTGAAGTCACTCCCTTCGTGTTGAGATGGTGCGCTGGTGTTTACACTGAAGAGACTCCTTACGTAGTCTTCAGTGCATTGGGCTGGATCCTCTGAGGCTATCCGTCTGTACGGTTGCTCCCGCCATCCTGTTGCACGGCTGCTTCTAAGACTTCGGCTTGGGCTATGGCGACAGCAGCTTCCCTTTCTTGATGTAGGGCCTCTAGGTTAACGTCCACCTTTGTCTTTTTCCGTGCAGCGGCTGCAGCGGCGGTGGCAGCGGCTATCTGCTCCTCCTCTTCTATGTGGGCCCTTTCTAGTTTCATGGCTGCCTCTTTCTGAGCGTATGCGGCCCTGGCATGTGCCTCCTCTGTGGTGGCTTGCGCCTTGGTGGCGTTTGTGCTTGCGCTAGACACGTGAGATTGCGCTGATCTTGCTGACCTTGATGAGTGTCTGGATGTGCTGGAGCGCTGCGATGCGGTCTCAAGGAGGAGCTCTTTTCTCTAGCTTTGGGCGTCCGTGATGGTGGTTTGCACGCGGCTGTCACGTGTTAAGTCAATATTATGCTGTAAGTCCCTTTTTTGCAGACTTTTGCCGATGTTAGCCCTGGCCAAGTAAGTGACGTATGCCTCTGACAGCTCTTGGTAGGATGAGTGATCTATCTTTAATTGAGTTATTGCCTGCTCGAGCTGTTGTACGGAATTGCCAGGGCCGGCGACATTGCGTATTCCAAGTGTGGTTGTTTCCCAGGCCTTCTCTAATTTAGCGCGGTGCGCTTCAATGTCAGTCTCATATTTTTCACGGGTTTAACTATCCGTTTAGTCCTTGCGTCTGCCTGCGCCTTTTGCAGTTGCGCAGCGGTCTCTGTGTCTGAGTGGTCACTCTCCTGCGTGATGTCTGGTGAGGATCTGAGTTCTGCCATGCTGCAGGTGTGTCTAGGCCATTAGCCAATGCGTGTGGCGTGCGGTCTGTTACCTGCGTCAGCAATGGATATCTCAGATAGTGCCGGTAGGTGTCCTGCAGCGGTAAGCGTAGGGGTAGCTGTACTTACAGGTGTCCGGTGGCTCTGACCCGTGTCCTGGCGGTGTCTGGTGGCGTGGCCCTTGGTGGCGCTGGCCGTGGGGACGTGCGCAGGGTTAGGTGAGATAGTAATCCCTCACTGCAAAGCTGTGCAGAGGGTGGACTCAAAGACAGAAAAAAGCAATCAAAGTTCTGTGTATAATGCACTTGTCTGACTGCAGTGATGTAGCCTGATGTAAAGACTGCTTGGCTCTGTGTGCAGTGTAAGCTGCTTGCTTGTACTGCTGCAGAAGTGGTGTAAGCTGCAGGCTGTTTAGAGCTGCTGCAGGTTGTGTGCAGTGTAAGCTGCTTGCTGTTTGTAAGGCTTTTGCTGTAGAATGTCTGTGCTCTTTGGTATAAAGCCTGCTGCTCGGTCTGGGGTGCAGAGACTATTCTGTATAGCATAAGGGTTGTGAGTAGCAGTTCCTGTGTGTGTGTGTCCAAGACACACAGACTTATTTTCACTATTCTGGATCCAGGGTCATGTCTGGGGTATGAATGAACCCAGCTAGCTTCAACTCAGCCCTCTTTCCAAAGCACAACAAGTCCTGTATATTGTCTTCACTTTATTTAGGAAGGCAGCAAAAAAACAGGCACTTGTGGATAAGATGTTTGTGTTGGATAGGTGTATCTCTGTGGGTGCTTTGTAGTAAGGGCAGGTGAAAAGAATTGGCCTTGCCATAAGGGTGTAACATGAATGTACTCACTCTGCCAATGTCAGGAAGAAAAGACAGTGGGTACTGCTTGTGACACAGGGATAGGGGTCAGGCCATACTAACTGTCATCTGGGGGAGGACACAAAGTGCAAAAACTCCCTCTCTAGGGTGGACAAAATCCCATGGAATCATAAACCGATGTAGATTGCATATGTAGGGAAAGAAGAAAAAATATAGTGCAACACAGTTTTAATTAATATAAAATACTAGAGCAAGGAGCTCCAAAACACTCACCACTCTGGGTTCAGACGCAGTTTGGTAAGGCTGTAGTCAGCTACAACACGTCCTCTACTTCCGCATTCGGGCGGCGTCTGACGTCACGGACCGGTTCCTCCAATCATCCAGCAGTGGGAGAAGGATCGTCTGGCTCCGTGGTAGTCAGCAGCGACGCAGGCCGTGTGGGCAGGAAGAGGTGAAGGATACACAGCTGATGTCACGGCAGAGAGTCCGCAAAGAATCTCACTGCTTCACAGGTCAGAGCGCACAGGTAACCCTACGCATTTCATCCGGTATTCCGGACTTCTTCAGGGGTGTAAGGATACAGCGCGATGGCTCTATATTAAATAGTCCCCAAAATGGTAGGGGAATACTGACATCACAGCGCAAACTGAGTATGATAGGCTCAGTATATCAGTACAATATGCCACAAATCATAAACATTGATAAAGCAATAGGAACACTTAAGGATAACTCTAAACAAGAGGGAGGGATAGTTAATAATGATAGCATACATGATATATTTATATAATAAAAATGCATTATAATTTTACACAATAAAAATCATGAAAGATATTATAAAAATCCCAAATTACAAAAATGAAGAATCTAAATGGAAACAAGAAAAAAGATCAGTGCATATGAACAATTACATTAAAAACCATATATTATAAAAACCATATATTGTAAAAAACATATATTATAAAAAACAGACCTTTGTTAAAAAGGAGATATGGAGATTAATGTGTATCTTATAAAATTGCACTCTAAAAATATCCGTATAAAAGGAGGCTTAATCTATATCAATATTGAGGCCTAAAGGTTTAAGTATATGCAATTTATGTATCCAGAATGTCTCCTTTTGAGAGACCTCCTGGATACGATTGCCTCCTCTCCAGTTTAAAGTGACCAAATCAATGCCTATATAGTTCAAACCCTCCGGATTCGAGTCATGGAACTGTCTAAAATGTAAAGGAACACTGTGGTTTTCCAATCCATTTACAATGTTCCTTATATGCTCCAGAACTCTAACCCGGAGAGGTCTGATAGTGCAGCCCACATACAGTATTGCAGACCGCAAGGGCATTGTAATAAATAAATAACAGAGGTACTTTTGCAGTTGATAAATGTATTTATTTTAAATACCTCTTTGGTCACTTGGGATAGGAAGCAATCTGTTTTGCTCATTCAAAAATTGTAGGCTTTAAAGCCTGTACACTTGAAAAAACCTTTAGGTTTTTGACCCAACCAAGTATCATTAGTTGGTAATGGTCTCAAAAAACTAGGAGCAATTCTATCTTTAATATTGCGTGCTTTAGTGTAAATGACTTGAGCACGATCTGGTAAAAAGTCTTTTAAATATTGATCACTTTTTAAAATATGCCAATGCTTATTTAAAATTTTATTGATTTTAAAATGTTTGCTATTAAATTGAGTGATAAAAGGAATAAAATTAGGTTTCATCACTTAACTTGAGTGTGACTTTAATAATAGGCTTCTATCAATTTCCCTTACTCGATTTTTAGCCTCACATAGATTAAGGGGTGCATAATCCTTCTCCAAAAATCTTTGTTCCAGCATAGCTGATTGTTCTTCCAAGACCTCAATATTGGAGCAATTTTTTCTTAATCTCATAAATTGCTCCGATGGAATATTTGAGGTCCATTGTGGATGATGACAACTGCTTTTACTAATAAAATTGTTGCAGTCAACAGACTTAGAAAAGGTTTTGCTTAAAACTCTTTTATCTTCCACATATAGAACAAGATCAAGATATGAAATACTGTACAATCATACTGGTGGGTGAATCTGAGGTTTAGATTATTATTATTGAGATAAATTATAAATTCCTCAAGTGATTCATTATTTCCATCCCATATGAAGAGGATGTCATCAATGAGCGTTTCCTGGACACCAGGTTCGCGCCAAAAGGGTTGGAACGGAAGATATAATCTTCCTCCCAAATTCCCATAAATAAATTAGCGTAACTTGGCGCGAACCTGGGGCCCATGGCTGTGCCCTTGGTTTGTAGGTAAAAACAGTTATCAAATGAGAAGTAATTATGGTTTAATATAAATTCTATACCCTCTATAATAAAATCAGTTTGTTCTTGTGCAAATTTTTTTGACTGTTCTAAAGTCCTTCTAATGGCACTACAGCCTTGGGGATGATCTATAATTGTATAAAGCGAAGTGACGTCTACCGTGCACCATATGAAACTATCTTTCCATTCTAAATTTTCGAAATGATTAATTACCTCTGTGGAATCTCTCAAAAAGGAGGGTAAAATTGTCACAAAATCTTTTACAACAGTGTCTAAATATTGCGACAAATTAGAGGTTAAAGAGTCAATTCTGGAAATTATCGGATGACCTGGTGGTCTGTCTTTATCTTTGTGCATTTTTGGTAAAAAATAAAAAATAGGAATTTTGGGAAATGTATTATTTAAAAAATTAAATTCACTATCGCTTAAAATACAGGAATTTTTACCTTTGTGTAAAAAAATATCTAATTCTTCCGAAAAAGATTTGGTAGGATCAGTGGTCAAAGTAGTGTAGGTATTCTGATCTCCAAGAATTCTCATGGATTCTTCTATGTAGATTTTCCTACTCATAACTACTGTACCACCACCCTTATCGGCTGCTTTTATCACCAGATTTTTGTCTTCGGCTAATTTGTTTAGGGCCTCAATTTCTTTCTGTGTAAAATTATTCTTACCTTTAGAATTTAGGACTAATTTTTCAAAATCAATAGTGATGAGACTATAGAAGGTATCTACAAAATTACCCTTATCATGTCGTGGGAAAAAAGTGGATTGTTTTTTTTATGTAGTATGACAAAAATTAGATTCTAAATCAATAGTTTTAGGAACACTAATTGTGTCTATTTTAGGTAAATCAAAATTAATTTTTAAAAAGTGCCTTTTTAAAGTCAACTTCCTCAAGTATTTATTAGCGTCAATAAAAAGTTTAAAAGCATTCGGCTTAACAGAAGGTGCAAATTTTAAACCTCTAGAAAGTATTTGAAGGTCTGATTCTGTTAAAATAGTGTCACTGATATTAAAAATGCCTGATGTATTAACTACTTGGCTCTTTTGTTTTGATAGTTTTCCTCCTCTGGTTCCTCGTCTATACTTTCCTCCCTTGTTCTCTTTGGAGTTTGGGGATCTTTCCCTTCCAAGGTGCAAAACGGTTCTTGTGCTCCCAATCCATCAAAGCTTTCCTCCATGGGAACACAAGATCCTCGTCTCTCTCTCTGGATTTCTGTCCTTTCTCCAGAAAAGAAGCAGCAGAAGGAGAGATTGTATCTGTGTGTGTGTCTCTCTTATTTTTATACTCTTTATTGAAATATGGCTGTTTGCCACGTTTATCTTGTTCCCTTTCCCTGTGATAGTTCTTGCTGTATTTCTCAAATTTCCTATCATCTTTTCTATAAGGGCGGGGTGATTTAGATCTATCATAAGAGCGTTTTTTTAGGTGTACTGGACGTAACCTCTACAACTTGATTATATTTATTAAGATTGATAGGCTCTTTATTGTCGATTTTAGGTTTAGACCATTTCCTGATAGTACCAATAATATAGTCTAATTTATCTCTCTGAAATTTACTAACCTTATTAGATATGACAGTAGAATGTAATTTATCAATCCTAGTTTGTAATTTACCATCTTTATCTTTAAAACTAGAAGTATCAGAAAAAGGTTCTAATTTGACCCGTAAATCATTTATAGATGTATCTAAATCCTCTAAAGACTCCTGATGTTTAGCAATAAGGAGTTTCATTAGCTCAAACGAGCATGTGTGAATGATAGTGTTCCATTTATCTAAAAAAAACTTTATCAGTAGTATAGGAAGTGGGCTGTTTAAAAATGCGCAGGCCTCGTGGGATTCGTTGCGACTTAAGATAATTTTCTAAACAAACCATATCCCAACATTTCCTTGTTTCAGAGAATAAGAGTTTCTCTAACTCAAGGAAATAAGGGGACAGGTCTTCTTCTCCAGGAGTTTCCATATGCTCATTAGCATTGGATGCCTCATCACATTCAAAAAAATGATTGAGATTAAGATTTTTAAGATTCCTTTGTGAAAACACATTACATAGTGCATCGGCCATATTAAGTGCAATCTAAATATGTGACAGTGAAAACAAAGTGAAAATACTATGTTATAAACAAAATATCATATAATTACACAATACTGACCAGAATAAAGAAAAAATGTATATATGTGTATATAATAAAGAGTGCAGTTAACAGTGATAAACAGAAATGGTGCAAGGAAAGTAAGCGCAAACCTTAATATTATATTGATAAATAAACAAAAAAGAAATAAATATCACCAAGAGGAGATGCAGCTGGTGTGAGAGATTTCTCAATCTCTCAAAGTAACATCTCTATGGTGGACAAAATCACATGGAATCATAAACCAATGTAGGCAGCATATGTCGGGAAAAAAGAAGAAAAAATATAGTGCAACACAGTTTTAATTAATATAAAATACTAGAGCAAGGAGCTCCAATACACTCACATGCTCCAGAACAAATTAGGGCAGTTTAACCACTCTGGGTTCAGATGCAGCTTGGTAAGGCTCTAGTCAGCTACAACACGTCCTCTACTTCCGCACTCGGCGGCGTCTGACGTCACGGACCGGTTCCTGGAAACGCTACATTGATGACATCCTCTTCATATGGGATGGAAATAATGAATCACTTGAGGAATTTATAATTTATCTCAATAATAATAATCTAAACCTCAGATTCACCCACCAGTATGATTGTACCAGCATTTCATATCTTGATCTTGTTCTATATGTGGAAGATAAAAGAGTTTTAAGCAAAACCTTTTCTAAGTCTGTCGACTGCAACAATTTTATTAGTAAAAGCAGTTGTCATCATCCACAATGGACCTCAAATATTCCATCGGGGAAATTTATGAGATTAAGAAAAAATTGCTCCAATATTGAGGTCTTTGAAGAACAATCAGCTATGCTGGAACAAAGATTTTTGGAGAAGGATTATGCACTCCTTGATCTATGTGAGGCTAAAAATCGAGTAAGGGAACTTGATAGAAGCCTATTATTAAAGTCACACTCAAGTAAAGTGATGAAACCTAATTTTATTCCTTTTATCACTCAATTTAATAGCGAACATTTTAAAATCAATAAAATTTTAAATAAGCATTGGCATATTTTAAAAAGTGATCAATATTTAAAAAACTTTTTACCAGATCGTGCTCAAGTCATTTACACTAAAGCACGCAATATTAAAGATAGAATTGCTCCTACTTTTTTGAGACCATTACCAACTAGTGATACTTGGTTTGGTCAAAAACCTAATGGTTTTTTGAAGTGTACAGGCTGTAAAGCCTGCAAATTTTGAATTAGCAAAACAGATTGCTTCCTATCCCAAGTGACCAAAGAGGTATTTAAAATAAATAAATTTATCAACTGCAAAAGTACCTCTGTTATTTATTTATTACAATGCCCTTGCGGTCTGCAATATGTGGGCCGCACTATCAGAGCTCTCCGTGTTAGAGTTCTGGAGCATATAAGGAACATTGTAAATGGATTGGAAAACCACAGTGTTCCTTTACATTTTAGACAGTTCCATGACTCGAATCCGGAGGGTTTGAGAGATATAGGCATTGATTTGGTCACTTTAAACTGGAGAGGAGGTAATCGTATCCAGGAGGTCTCCCAAAAGGAGACATCTGGATACACAAATTGCGTACACTTAAACCTTTAGGCCTCAATATTGATATAGATTTAGCCTCCTTTTTATACGGATATTTTTAGAGTGCAATTTTATAAGATACACATTAATCTCCATATCTCCTTTTTAACAAAGGTCTGTTTTTTATAATATATGGTTTTTATAATATATGGTTTTTAATGTAATTGTTCATATGCACTGATCTTTTTTCTTGTCTCCATTTAGATTCTTCGTCTTTGTAATTTGGGATTTTTATGATATCTTTCATGATTTTTATTGTGTAAATTTATAATGCATTTTTATTATATAAATATATCATGTATGCTATCATTATTAACTATCCCTCCCTCTTGTTTAGAGTTATCCTTAAGTGTTCCTATTGCTTTATCAATGTTTATGATTTGTGGCATATTGTAGTGATATACTGAGCCTATCATACTCAGTTTGTGCCGTGACGTCAGTATTCCCCTCCCATTTTGGGGACTATTTAATATAGAGCCATCGCGCTGTATCCCTACACCCCTGAAGAAGTCCGGAATACCGGATGAAACGCGTAGGGTTACCTGTGCGCTCTGACCTGTTAAGCAGTGAGATTCTTTGCGGACTCTCTGCCGTGACATCAGCTGTGTCTCCTTCGCGTCTTCCTGCCCACACGGCCTGCGTCGTTGCTGACTACCATGGAGCCAGACGATCCTTCTCCCACTGCTGGATTATTGGAGGAACCGGTACGTGACATCAGACGCCGCCTGAGTGCGGAAGTAGAGGACGTGTTGTAGCTGACTAGAGCCTTACCAAGCTGCGTCTGAACCCAGAGTGGTTTACTGCCCTAATTTGTTATGGAGCATGTGAGTGTATTGGAGCTCCTTGCTCTAGTATTTCATATGCAACTGTGTAGCACTATATTTTTTCTTCTTTCCCTACATATGCTGCCTACATCGGTTTATGATTCCATGTGATTTTGTCCACCCTGGAGAGGAAGTTTTTGCGCTTTGTGTCCTCCCCCAGATGTTACTTTGAGAGATTGAGAAATCTCTCACACCAGCTGCATCTCCTCTTGGTGATATTTATTTGTTTTTTGTTTATTTATCAATATAATATTAAGGTTTGCGCTTACTTTCCTTGCACCATACTAACTGCCAGGAGGGACAGGGGGGAATGGGAAAGCCCATTAACTTGGAAGACTGGAGATGTTGCCAGAGCAACCAGGGGTGTGACAGACTGGAAGGAAAAAAGGCAACATAATGTATCCATTACATCTGCACTGGGAGTGAAACTGCAAGGAAAGTAACATCCAAATACAGCTAGCAGGCAGAACTGCCAAGGAAAGGAGGGGGGGGGGGTGAAACAGAGAAGGCAGAAATGGGTATTTCTCTTCCATGACAGGCGTACTGTGGCATGGTTTACAAGCTTAAAATACGTTGGCCAAAGAATTTAACTAAATGACCTTCACTTTTGAAAAAATAAACAGATAAGTGTTTAATTATATAATTTGTTATATTGGATGTAGCACTGAAGCTTTGTGTCTTTTGTTATATCACATATTGACTTAATGACAGATTTTATTACCACGGTATTACAATGGTACCAATATATTACCAATCTCTACAATGACCTAGAGTCTACTTGTACAACATCTGTAGAAGTGATCATTAAAAAAGACAAGGATAAAGGTTGAACTGGCTCAGGATGAGATGGAGGTAATAAAAAGGAATATGAAGGTGGTGATGTTATCTTTGCAGGGAGGTTCAGAGGAAAAGTAAAAATGCCACATCAGTAATGAGGTAAATTCTATGTTGTAAATAAGCAACTGGGTGTTAAACTTGTAATTATAGAGATATAGCATGATTATTACAGTGGTCATCCTAATTCAGATACTGGATATTAATCAGGACATGTTTACAGATGGTACATTGTCGACCCTTTTTATGACATGAAGTATACTGATGACAATGCATTAATGCAGAGGAGAGTGAAGTAACATACAAGACTGATTATTAAGAAATAATAAAAACAACCAAACGGATTAATTGAGATGTGGAAGAAAAACAGACTCAATCCCATGGAGAGATTATTTAGTACCATATATGAAAAAAAGGAAGAATATTGGATGGAAAAAATCAGGAGAGTAGAGAAAAAGAACTGGCAGAATTATAGTACTCACAGAAAAAGAGCATTATAATGGAATGTAAATGCAGAGAAATTCATTTTATATATATATATTGTGGTGCCATCGCTGTCCTCTAGGTGCTGAATGGGGCAGCTATTGGACTTTTTCACCACAAAGAGTTAATTTAATCATCCTGGGAAAGGCTATTCAGGTGATAACTAATGAAGCTAATCAACCTGTTCTGAATAGTCAGGAAGTGCTTTAAAAGGCTTGAAGCTGCAAGGCACAGAGACAGTTTTCCCCAGAGAAGGGGGGGAGATAGAGGAGCTCCCCAGCTACCAGGAGCTGGCTAAAGAAGTCTGAGAGACACTGCTGAGAGAGCTGTGCTGAAGCAGTGACGGCTGGTTACAGAGGAACACAGGAGTTTCCCTGAGCTCCCATGGGGTGGAATCCCAAAGAGAAGAAGGAAGGATGATAGACTGTGCTGAAGCAGGGACATCGCCAGATGGACTAAGATAAGCACAACCCTTTCTATTGTTTACAAAGACTGCTGTTACCTTATTGCTTATGCAAGGGCATGTTTTGGGCTGACAACTGGCTTAGCTGGCAGCCCTGATAGTAAGGGCCTGAGAAGTCAGTTCGTTTTCCTAATGGAAATAGGATTTTATTTGTTTTTTCTTAAAGGGATGGCGGCCCTATTCGTATTATTTATCCCTGTAAATAAACCCCAAGTATAAAGACATACAGCGTTTCCTGCCTCATTTAGGATAAAAGAGACTGCAATGTGGTGTCGGCATCACTATATATATATATATATATATATATATATATATATATATATATAGTTATACGTTACCGTTCCAAGGATTGGTAAACAAGAGACAGCACTCAAAGTTGAAAATCAAAGTGTATTAGTGAAAGCAAAAATACATCCAGAAACCCAACGTTTCGGTCCTACAGAATGGGACCTTCCTCAGGAAGGGACTTAAGACTCATGCTGCTATTAGGGGGGTACGCCATCTCAGGCAGCGGGAGGTGATCAAGAGCGGACAAGGAGAGAGAGAGAGAGAGAGAGAGAGAGATGGTGAAGGGCCGGCGCCTTGGCCTTGGGGGATCGTCCTGATGGACTAAACCCCCTCGCTGCTTTTGGGGTGCCGCACCAGATCCTTGACGGTCGGACAGATGGAGCATGACAGCTTGAGCGCAGGAGGCGGTCAGGAGCGGACAAGCACGTGAGCAGGAAAGAGAGAGAGTGATGGGCCGACGCCTTTGCCTGGGGGGATCGCCATAATAGGCTTAACCCCCTGTTGCTATTAGGGCGTCGCACCGAAGCTCAGGATGACGAGGACAAAGATGGCGGCGATGGAGAACCGAAAGCAGACCATCAGATTCCTGGTGGTTGAGGCGGAGAGAGCCCGGGTGAGACTCCAGTATATCGTGGAGGAGATCTTGATTGACCTGGTGGAGATGAAGATTGCACAAGTCTACTGTCTGCAGGACTTCCAGGAAGAGGGAATCTTTGATGTGACCTTCCGCAAGGAGGAGGACTGCTTGAGTGCATATGAGAGATGCAAGAAAAACGCGAGTGACCAGAGGATGAAGGGGATCAGTGTTATCCCAAGTTTTTTGTTGGAGGAAAGAAGCATAATTGTGCACATGTATGATCCTTTTGTGAAAAAGGAGGAGATAGCCTTGTTTTTGAGATATTATTGTGCAACTGTAAGAGATGGTGAAGAACTTTTGAATTGCTATGGGATATTTAATGGCAAGCGGGAATTTCACGTACGTCTAAGACCGGACCCAGCATGTGCAGGGGGAGTGATGCACCCCCCTGCTGTTTTCAAGGTGGGTGGGAAAAAAGGCTTTTTGGAATATTGGGGCCAACCCAAGAGATGTAAGAACTGTCAACAATATGGACATTTGGAAGAGAGATGTGGGGAGGTGGGAATGGTGTGTCACAACTGTGGTAAAGAGGGTCACGTGGCTGCAAAATGCAGAGTACAAAAGAAATGTGACTTTTGCTATGAGTCTGGACATTTGGCGAGAAAGTGTTTAAAGAAGAGTGAGATTTGGTGCACAAAAAGGACAAGTACAATGTCATCAATTGTGGGTAATCGTGCTAGACAAGTGACGAGACAGAGTCCGGAAAAGACTAATGTACAGGTGCAGAATAGTGAGAAAGGTCAGCTCAGAGGTTTTGTCAGTGAGGATGGAAAGGGAAAAGAAGGGGAAAGTGAGAAGGAAGATAAGGATGAAGGAAAGGGGGACAGTATAGGGGAGGAGGATAAGGATGAAGGAAAGGGGGACAGTATAGAGGAGGAAGGGGAAAGTGAGAAGGAAGAAGAGGAGATTAGAAGTGAGAGAGAAAAAGAGGAGTTTTTTTGGGAATGGTTATACGGTAAGGGTGGTATTTTAGAAGACCGAGAAGATGATGATTGGTAAATTAAATATGCAAATAAGGTGGCTTTTGAGGGGAGGAGGAAGAAAGAAGAGGAGAGGAGGAAGGGAAAAAAAATAGAAATGTAAATGGTTGGTTTTTGAAATGGAAAGAATGTATGATAACTGATGGAATAATGATGGTTTTTTTGATGTGTCTAGTGGGGTAGGGAAAAAATAGAAATATAAACGAAATGGAAGGAATGTAAATAGAATTATATAATGTAGGTTTTTTTTGTAAAGTATGGGGTGGTTTTTTGTTGGAAGTAGAATGTATTTTGAAGGTTCTTGTGAAGTAACTGAGATTATTTTTGTATTGGAAAATTATGAAAGAATTATTTTTAATTTTGCTTAGTTATTATTGATTGAAAAGTTTTATTATTTACTGTTTCCCCTTGGCCTGGAGTCATCGTCCCTTCGGGGACTAAAGACTCCTGCTGCTTTTTGGGGGCACGCCATCTCGAGCTAAGAGGAGTGATCCTGAGCGAGCGGTTCTGAGCGAACAGATGCGGAAGTGAGGGGCCGGCACCTTTGCCCTGGGATATCGCCTTTACTGGCTAAAGTCCCTTGCTGCTTTTGGGGTGCCGCACCTGAGCTTGGGAGAGCAGAGATGACGTCGCAAGCTGGAATGCGCAATTCCATTCGGTTCCTGATCGAGGAGACCGAGAGAAGTCGAGTGAACCTGCTGTGGATAGTGGAGAAGGTGCTGAAGCAATTGATCGGTCTGGACGCTGAGAGGATCTTCTGCCTTCAGGATGTCCCTGCACAGGGGATTTATGACCTGACCTGTCATCAAGAAGCGGATGTTTGGTGCACTTTTGAAAAGTGCAAGGAGAAGTCTGGTGACCCGATCTTACATGGCATCAAGGTAATTCCAAGTTTTATGTTGGAGGAGAGACCATTGGTACTTCACATGTACAATCCGTATGCAAGGAAAGAGGAGATTGTGACTTTTTTGAAACGGTATTGTGAAATGATAAGAGGAGGTGAAGAACTTAAAAACCCATATGGCATGTTCAACGGGAAGAGACGTTTCTGGGTACGGTTCAGACGGGATCCATCATGTGCGGGAGGAGTGACACACCCACCGGCCATGTTCAATATCAGAGGAGACAGAGGATTTTTGTTTTACCCGGGACAGCCTCTATATTGCAGGCATTGCCACACTTATGGTCATACAAAGGAGGGTTGCACGAAAACGGGAATTGTGTGCCGTAATTGCGGGGAAGAGGGACATACTGCAGCCAACTGTGGAGTCCCTAAGAGATGCCATCTATGCGGAGAGGAAGGACACTTGGCATGGCAGTGCACAAAAAGGACATATGCCCAGGCAGCAAAAGGGGGCATTGTGCTAGAAGAAGAGGAAGAGACAGTGGAGGGTCTGGGAATTTGTGAGATGGAGAGTTCCCAAGAGGGAGGGCTTGATCCGGCTATAACAGCAATGTATGAGGAGGACTTAAGAAGTGAAGAAATGGAAGAGAGTGGCCCAATAGAGGGGGAGGTGGAAGTGGAAATAATGGACACGACCGGACCCAAGAAAGGGGCGCAAAAACGTAGTTTACAAGGTGACAATGATGTTTGTACAGTTGATGGGAAGGGGAAGA
Source organism: Ascaphus truei (assembly GCF_040206685.1). Taxonomy (NCBI): domain Eukaryota; kingdom Metazoa; phylum Chordata; class Amphibia; order Anura; family Ascaphidae; genus Ascaphus; species Ascaphus truei. Next base: position 82,210,997 of record NC_134486.1, read on the forward strand.
GTGAGCTACGGCAAGGTAAGGTGACGAAGTCAAAGTTTTGTGCGCTGGATTTGTCCAGTATTGATGGGAGTGGGGAAGAGGAACAGACCGTGAGTAAAGGAAAAGAGGAAAATAAGAAGTTAGATAGGGAAGCGCAAGAAACAGAGGAGAAGGCAGGCCCTGGTGGTGCAAGTGGAAAAGGTAAAGAGGGAAAGAGTAAGTGTAAAGGGTTTGTTGTTAGTGGAAGCAAAAACGAGTCTTCGCAAGGGATAGAAACAAAGGAAGATAAGGTTAGCCAGAGTAAAGTGGAGCCTAGAGAGAAGGGTGTAGAGGGTAAAGTTAAAAAAAAGTATCAGGGAAGGTAACCCTAAAAGAGAAAATGGAACAATTTGAGAACGCAGTGGGAGATGTTCTGTTTTGGTTGGGTATTTTCCGGAAGCAGCATGGGGGTAGTAGTGATGAAAAGATAATAGAAAGATTGGAAAAAATTATGTACCAAAGAAAACAGCTGACAAAAGAGCAATATGAAGAATTAAAAAAGGAGCATGTACAGTGTGTTAAAATAAAAGAGGCTAGGGGAGAGGTGAGGGAGAAAGAGAGTAGCGAGAGCAACAGCTCGTCCTCACAGAAAAGTCAGATAAGCGTGGAAGGAACTAAAATACCGAGAAGTGTAAGTGGAGTAAGTGGGAACGAAAGTGAAGAAAAGGCAGGCAAAAAAGGGATTGTACAGGCAAAAGAGGCAAATTCTGCGGGAGATAGTAAGGGGAGGAGCACCCAGGGAAAGGATGAAGTAGGGCTTACAAAGGAAGAGGTTTTGCACAATCAGCTTGCGAGGGGATTTGGGCGGAGATATTGGGATGTGAAAGAGGCAAGGGACGGGTATGAAAAAAGTTTGAGGTCTGGATTCCAGTTAGA